>NC_088877.1:35453896-35543107 GCF_032884065.1 Artemia franciscana | reverse complement strand
GAGCTAAAGTAACCAGACAAGCCCTAAAGGAAATGAAAGGCACCTTGGCTCTCTCTCCTTGGGGTCTCTCCTGGTACACTAGCCCATCACCCATGCCTCTCTATTTCCAATCGACTCTCATCAACTAGATACAGCTACACAGGTGCACGGACAATTAAGGCCATGAATGGTTAGACTGTTGCTCAAGCGGTAACCATGTGCTACACAAATACCAACAAGCCGTATGAATGCCAATTTCATACATACATTGAGGCAAAACTCTCGCCTAACTTCTCTATACAAGTGAGAAGTGACAGTTTTGATCTGTCAAAGTTTGACATACCAATTGGTGTAACAAGTAAAAACTTTGCCTTGACAACAAACAGACCAAAACATACCAGCCAAGACCAAGTGAAAATCAAAGGGAGCACTAGAGCTCTCTCTATCTCTCTTTCTCTCCTTGAGTCTCTCGCTGGCATGCTAGTCAACTTTCCTTGCTAGACATTTCCAATTCCACACACCATCCACACTCGCTGGTATGCTAGTCAACTTTCCTTGCTAGACATTTCCAATTCCACACACCATCACACTCATTCACCGAGTATTCCACACACCATTCCACACTCGCTGGTATGCTAGTCAACTTTCCTTGCTAGACATTTCCAATTCCACACACCATCACACTCATCCACTGAGTATTGCTACACAGGTGCACAGACGCTTAGGGCTGTGAATGGTTAGAACGTTGGTCAAGCGGTAACCATGTGCTACACCACTACTAACAAGCCATATCAATGCCAATTTCATTCATACATTAAGGCCAAACTCTCGCGACTAGCGACCTAACTAGTGCGAACTTTGCCGTGACAACAAACAGACCAAAACATACCAGCCAAGACCAAGTGGAAATCAAAGGGATAAGTAGAGCTTTCTCTATCTCTCTTTCTCTCCTTGAGTCTCTCACTGGTATGCTAGTCAACTTTCCTTGCTAGACATTTCCGATTCCAAACACAATCACACTAATCCACTGAGTATAGCTACAGAGGTGCACAGATGCTTAAGGCCGTGAATGGTGAGACCGTTCCTCAAGTGCTAACCATGTGCTACACCAATACCAACAACAAGTTCATTTAGACTGAAATCCACTTGGCCCGTGTCTACGGTTTCCATTCATCAAGTCCCATTTTTTCTTTTGGATAGTGACCCCCTCACATAAGGTCTGGGAATTATCGGCAGGGGTTCCGGTTGCAAAAATATAATTTTAATTAAATAAACAAACTTTGAACATTTTTCAACATGGGTACTGAATCAAACGGCCTGACTGGCTTATAACCAACAATTGATTAAAAACTCTTATCCTAGTCAAAAGCCCTAAAGCAAATGAAAGAGAGAACTAGAGCTCTCTCATTGGGTCGCCCACTGGCATTTTAGTCAACTTTCCTTGTTAAAAGTTTAGAATGCCGCACATTTGCACATTCATCAACTGAGTACAGCTACACAGGTTTACGGATGCCTTGAGCCGTGATTGATTAGACTGTTGCCTCAGCGGTAGCAAAGCGCTAAGCTTTTCCTTGAGTCTCCCACTGGTATGCTAGTCAACTTTCCTTTCTAGATGTTTCCAATTCCACAAACAATCACACTCATCCACTGAGTATAGCTACACAGGTGCACAGATGCTTAAGGCCGTGAATGGTTAGACCATTGCTCAAGCGGTAACCATGTGCCTCACCAATACCAACAACAGGTTCATTTAGACTGAGATCCACCTTTAGCCCGTGTCTACGGCTTCCATTCATCCAGCTCAATTTTTCTTTTGGATAATGACCCCCTCATATAAGGTCTGGGGATTATCGGCACAGGGTTCCGGCTGCAAATTTACGGAGGGGCTACAACACAACTGAGCTGGAACAAACAGGTTTCACTCATTTGAAAGTGAACCACAAAAATAATTTTGTCGACCCAGAAACCGGCACCTCTACCCAAAGAGTAGAGAGAATCTGGGGTTCCGCAAAGTGGAGGAACAAACGGAACTGAGGTACATCCCGCCATCATTTACATTCATACTTAGTATCCATTATATTCCCATATTAAGATAAGATTAATTCCCTGAGCAACAGAAAAATGTCGACATATTCATCGGCTTTAATAAATAGCAATACTAGGTAGATTGTTTCAATAAGCATTGAACGTCTCAAAAGCCGTTTTAAATAAATGATTCGACAATAACTACGATTCTTACAAACATTTTTCATAATTTGACAAAATACATATTTCCTAATCTACAAAGCCTGAAAATGCTCGGCAAATCAGTACAGTTTTATAAATTGTAACTTATTATGAAGTTCATCACAAATTCATCGACAAATTCATCGGCTATAATAAAACCGCTCGTGGTTACGAACTTTAAGTAATGAGCGATTCGGCTCAATAGTGACCGAAACTCTAAAACGCAACTAAAACGCACCAAAAAATGGGCTTATTATGCTGATTCCAAATATATAAGACTCATCAAGTTTAGTATTACCCAAAAAACTTTCGAGCCTTAGATAAATTGCCTTGTTTTTGAAATAGGGGCGAAACGCCCCCTAAAATCCAAAGAATCTTAAAGAAAATCACACCATCAATTTAGCACACCAGAGAACTACAGTAGAAGTTTCAAGCTCCTATTTACAAAAATGTGGAATTTTGCTGTTTTTGCCAAAAGAAAGATCACTGATGCGTGTTTATTTGTCTTCGTTTTTTTTCTCTCTCCAGGGTTGATCGAATCGAAATAATGGTCCTAGAAGATATAACATGAAAAAAACTTCGTTTTCTTAAAGAGTTAAAGAGGCTGCGTCCCAAAGTTGAACCTTAAAACGTACAGGAATTAGAAGAGGCAGTTGGGGGGCTGCCGCCCCCCAAACACCCAGCTTTTAATGACTCTTTTGTACAGTTTTTTTTTGTGGGGGGACTTCATTGTTACTAATTACTAGTTTCGGCGCAATGGTTCTCCTGTCCTCTTGTGTTTAACATTTTTCGAAGTTATTCCATTATTCATTCATTTCAATTTTTTGTTAATTAAAAGAGGGCCTTTCCGAAGCCAAGAGCAGGGGGTTAGCAAAAAAAACAAAAAACCTGTACAAAAGAGTCTTTAAAAGCTGGGGGTTTGGGGGGCGGCAGCCCCCCAACTGCCTCTTTTAATTCCTGTACGTTTTAAGGTTCGACTTTGGGACGCAGCCTCTTTAACTCTTTAAGAAAACGAAGTTTTTTTCATGTTATTTCTGTACGTTTTTCTACAATCCATGGTGGATGTAATTTAATAATTCCTGTACTCCTCTTACAGGAATTAGGGGAGGAACTTGGGTGGCTGCTGCCCCCCCCCGCTTTTAAATCATTGTATAAAATAGAAAAAAAACAGATAGAATGACCAAAATGTTTCTTTTGCTCATAAGAAGCTAATATTCTGTTATCTCTCAATTGATAAGCTGTCCAGGTGTTATCAAAATTATACACTTTTATTTTGATGTTGTTAAAAAAAACCGCCCGTAAGGGACTTGAACCCTAGACCTGAGGATTAAAAGTCCCACGCTCTACCGACTGAGCTAATCACTTGCATGTGTGTAAATATAACTTCTCAATAATTTTTAAAAATTTCAAATTAACATGGGCTCTTATGGAGAGAAATGCGTTAATTAAGTAGCTAATGCGTGGTTTCTGGAGAACAGGGAAGAAGTTATCGGATCGAGCTGAAATTTTGCGGATAAGCTCCTGGGCCGTAGGGGACCTTAACTTGGGAATTTCAGCCCGGTCGGACAACGTTAAAAGGGGGTGGGGGGGGTGGGGTTTGGGGTCGAAACTTTTTGGGGGTTAAGATTTTCCTACGAAACTTTCCAGGAAAATTACTCGGAGAATTCCACATCGAATGAATCGTCGTACACCCAGATCCGATGTCGGCTGTGACCTGTAGGCTAGGCGTCGAGGTAAAAAAGAAAATGAAATTTAAGTGTCTATGCGTAGTTTCTGGAAAACAGGGAAGGAGTGATCGGATCGAGCTGAAATTTCGCAGATAAGCTCCTGGGCCCTAGGGGACCTTAACTTATGAATTTCAGCCGGATCGGACAACGTTAAAGGGGGGCTGGGGTTGACGGGTCGAAACTTTCGGCCAGATTTTCCCCATGAAGGAAAAGTTGGAGGGGGATGAAATTTGGCAGGTTTCTTAGTTGGAGCCTGGGCTACGATATGCATCCCTCCCCATCCCTCTGCGACCACTGAAACCGAAGATCGCTTAACATTGTCGTGGGTCGCCTCTTTATAGAGGCACGAGTGTGCCTCCTTGAGGAAGAAGGTGGGAAATTTTACACTGTGGGAGATAGGATAGAACTCCTTTACGAAATTCTTATAATTGTCTTACATTCTCTTTGCTAACTCAATCTGAGTGGAGGTGCTCCGGAGGAGTTATCTGGGGGCTATTTTCGACGTGTTTGAATTTCTGGGAAAATTTTGTTTACGACAGGGGGTCTTCCAAGAGTGATCGGGGAACTGATTAGAAATTAAAGTATTTTTTAAATGAAAGTATGCTAAGGAGAATTATTCAGGCTGAACCGTCCGCAAGAAATTTTTAAAGGGAGATTTTCAGCGAGGATAGAATTGTCTGGAGGGCATTTGACAGGAGGGGGGATGCACTTTACATTGGATTAAATTTCTACGAAGGAGTTTCCCATGAGTGAGGGGTATATTTTATGGAGGGTGGGCCAGATTTACTGGCATTGTTTGAAAAACGATCAGAAATATAAAAAAAACAGTTTTTTTGGTTGAAAGTAAGGAGCGACATCAAAAATTAAAACAAACAAAAATTAATCCGTATATGAAGGGTTGACCCCTCCCCAATTTCTTGCTCTTTACCCTAAAGTTTGACTGTTTGTCCTAATTTCTTAAGAACGACCACTGAAACACAGGGGCCACTTAATTAGAATAGGGAGCTTTTTTAAAAGTGCTAACAACTTTAGTGTAAAGAGCAAGATATTGAGAAGGGAGTAAACCTTCACACACGGAATGATTTATGTTTGTTTTGAATATTAATGTTGCTTCTTAGTTTAAGTTAAAAAACTGACTTGTTTTTTTTTTTCTTTAATAAACGTCTTCAAAGCCGTGTTAGATAAATGACACGACACTATTATATGATTTCTATAAACTTGTTTTATAAATGCGATAAAAATATGTATTTGTTTTGTTTTTATGGCACTTGGTATTAACCAACTGACATATAGCAATCGCCATTTCTGTCGGTCTGTCTGTCTGTCTGTCTGTCGGTTTGTCTGTCTGTCGGTCTGTCGCTCCCGGTTTTGCTACTTTAGGCACTTCCAGGTAGGCTAAGACGATGAAATTTGGCAAGCGTATCAGGGACCAGACCAGATTAAATTAGAAATAGTCGTTTTCACGATTTGACCATCTGGGGGGAAGTGGGGGGCTGGTTAATTCGCAAAAATAGAAAAAATGAAGTATTTTTAACTTATGAGCGAATAATTGGATCTTAATGAAATTTGATGTTTGGTATGATATTGTGTCTCAGAACTTATATTTTAAATCCCGACCGAATCTGATGAAATTGGGGGAGTTGGAGGGGGGAAACCTAAAATCTACGAAAACACTTAGAGTGGAGGGATCGGGATGAAAGTTGATGGGAAAAATAAGTGCAAGTCCCAGATACATGATCGACATAATTGGAACTGATTCACTCTCTTTTGGGTAGTTGGGGGGGGGGGGAGTAATTCTTAAAAATTAAAAAAATTAGGTATTTTCAACTTACGAACGGGTGATCGGATCTCAATGAAATTTGCTGTTCAGAAGGATATCATGTCTTAGAGCTCTTATTTTAAATCTCGACTGGATCTGGTGACGGGGGCGGGCAGTTGGGAGGGGGAAACCTAAAACTTGGAAAACACTTAGAGTGGAGGGATCAGGATGAAACTTGGTGGGAAAAATAAGCACAAGTCCTAGATAAATAATTAACATAACAGAAACGGATCTTCTCTGTTTTGGGGAGTTGGGGGGGGGGGCTAAGATTAATTCTTAAAAAAATAGAAAAAATGAGGTATTTGTAACTTACGAAGGAGTGGTCGGATCTCAATGAAATTTGGAAGGATATCGTGTCTCAGAGCTCTTATTTTAAATCCGGAATAGATCTGGTGACATTGGGGGGAATTGAGGGGGGGGCCTAAAATCTTGGAAAACGCTTAGAGTGGAGGAAACGGGATGAAACTTGGTGGGAAAAATAAGCACAAGTCCTAGATACGTGATTTACATAACCGTGACGGATCCGTTCTCTTTGGGGGAGTTGCGGAGGGTTAATTCTGCACAAATTAGAAAAATGAGGTACTTTTAACTTACGAAGGAGTGATCGGATCTTAATGAAATTTGAAGTTTGGAAGTATATTGTGTCTCAGAGCTCTTATTTTTAATCCTGACTGGATCCGGTGACACTGGGGGGAATTGAGGGGGGACCTAAAATTTTGAAAACACTTAGAGTGGAGGGATCGGGATGAAACTTGGTAGGAAAAATAAGCACACTTCCTAGATTGTAGCAAACAAAGATTGAACAATTGTAGCAAACAAATTTTGCATGGAACTCCCTATATTTTACCCTCCCCCCCCCCTTAATGTGTAAATATACAGTTGAAATTATATATTTCCCCTCTATTCTCCCAATGCGTGTCTCTCGTTTCATACCTTGTACTTATTAATTGAATTAACTGTTTAAAAGAAGAACCGGAAAACAAGTGATGGGTGACCGAATGCATTGGTTTTATATAATTTGGACTATATATTTGCTTTTTAGGGGAAGGTGGGTTGGTGGTAAACTATGGGGGGATCCATGAAAAGGTGTTAGCTATGAAATGTTTTCTTAACATCTTTCCTTCTCTAGGCTTATACCCCTAAGCTTTAACTATTGCTGACGAAATTGCAATTCCCTAAGAAGCAAAGTCCTGCGGATGTAACTGTTCCAGTCATCTATGCAGTCAGCACAGTAAAGGGAAAATATTTTTACACTTTGACAGTCATCAATGATGATTTTACATTCATGAACTTAGCTATTGACTTTTAATTAGTTTCCATGTCCTTTGGGAACAGACAACGCGGACCCCAGTTATTGATCACCTGTTTCAAAGGCCGCCTTTTCAAATTTGCAATTTAAATACGTATTTAAAACGTTTTCTATGAATTTGATGAGCAGAAATGGAAGTAATTCAAAGAATCTATGTCAAAAGATAAGGATAAAATTGTAACTGGAAATTATGAAAAAATTTCTACATAGGCTATAAAGAACGGTATCGATAATTCAAAAAGGCAAGGTAATCATTTTTGATATTATTCTAAAGTTGGGTGTTGAATATTTCGATAGGCTTGCAGACTCAAAGGACTGCAGGTACATACACAGGCTCTTGGTTCGTTTTCTGGGGGGGGGATGATTAACTTAAAAAACAACGAGAATTGGTTTTATTAGTGTGTGGCCTTTTGGAAGAAAATTACTGGTACTTATGTATTATACCTAACACACTCAAGAAGGGTGGTTACGTTAATCATAATAAAATACACCAAAACATGATTTAAATATAATACTTTAGTTTATACAATAGTATAATTTGAGCTATATATTTGCAAATTAGGGGGGGGGAGAATATATCTCAGAAATGGGTTAAAAACCTAACCTTACCCCCACCCCCCTGATGTACACATATTTGGCGCAAATCATACAAGTCCAATGCATTCTGTCTCCCGTCATTTGTCCTTATGGCTATGAAACCGGTTTGGTCATTTTGTACATTCAGCTAACAGCTCGACTATTGGGTATGTTACATGGCCTAAGTAACAAATTATTTTATGGTCTTTCCAAACATCAGGGTGGTTTATCTGACTCTACCCCGCCCTCTTTCGTTAGTTTATTTCAGCTAGATTCTATATAGCAAGATTCTGATGATCACATATTGTTTCTCTGTTATTATTAGAGAAGCGCATTTAATTTTTACCTTTCTAAAATCCCCCTTCAATGAAACTAAAAATGCGTAAAGTGGGCTTGCTTACAGGTAACATTATCTATACAGCGAAGCTCCATGAGCCCCGCTGGCAGCGGGGTGAGTATAATATTCTATATTTTTTCAATAAAGTGTTAAAAAAAACCTCAGACTAGGTTTTTTAAATAAATATAGAACAACATATATAAAACAAATTCCAATTTATTCAAACAATAATAAAAAGATCAGTTTTTTATGCCAGTTAAAATTTTTAGAAATGATTTCATTTTTTTTTTATTAATATACAGTGGTTCATTTTTGGTCTATGTGTCCGATTCCACGTCTTCTTTGCTTAGGGGTGGTGCTTCTAAATCTTCCAAAGTTGTGTATGTCAATCCCGTGAATGACCAGTCGACTGATGACTGCTGTATATGAGATTTCTTTGAGTATGGCCAGTTCCTCTTCGGCTAGTAATTGGATGTCAGCAAACTGAAAAAAAATCTTTCAATTTGTGTGGTTTTTTTCTCGTGAATGGGTTGCTATTGGGTCAAATTTTCAATGAGATCACAAAGACGAACATTTATTGGACGATTTCCTTGTGAACTACAACAAAACAAAAGCCCAAGTCTTACTAGGAATGGTATTTCCATAGAGAATGGTTGTGAAAAAAAGCATTTTGAAAATAATATATCTTTATACTTGAAATTAGCGATTTTCTGGTTTGCGCTTGTCTCTATCAAGCTTTCCTGTTTTTCGATTATCAAATATCCTTATATTTGAAAGAGCTGTCAGCCGACAATGAAGATTCCGGAAAACGTTGCATTGTGTGACGAGTAAAACTCGGCACAGCCATAAAAGCACGTTACGTGCTTACATTACATAAGCAGAATACGTAGTTACTAAAAAAACAATGTACTAATTATAAAAACTAAACTAAGCAGGAGGGGTGCTTTATAGTTCAAGTACAATTTCATCATGTTATTAAATAGAAAATTTTTTATTTTTAACTGCAAGCAAGGAGCGACATTAAAACTTATAACGACCAGAAGTTATTTTGTGTATGAATGGTGCTGTATCCTCTTCGATGCAACGCTCTTTACGCTACAGTTTGACTCTTTCTCACAACTCTACTGTTTAAAACAATAAAAAGCTTTAGCGTAAAGTGTGATGCATTGAGTAGGGGACAACCCCTTTCAATACTGAATAATTTCTGTTCGTTTTGTCTTAATGTCACTCCTTACTTGCAGTTAAAAACTTTTTTTATTTAATTATTGAATGTTTTTGAATTAATGCACGTTTTGATTTTGGTTCACCCCATATGAATAATTAAAACCTAAGACGAACATTTATTGGACGATTTCTTTTTTAACTACAACAAAACAAAAACCCAATTTTTTCTAGGAATGGTATTTCCTTATGGAATGGTTGTGAAAAAATGGTTTTTTTGAAAATAATATGTTTTTATGGCACTTGGTATTAACCAAGTGACATATAGCAATCGCCAATTCTGTCGGTCTGTCTGTCTGTCGGTCCCGGTTTTTGCTACTTTAGGCACTTCCAGGTAATCTAGGACGATGAAATTTGGGAAGCGTATCAGGGACCAGACCAGATTAAATTAGAAATAGTCGTTTTCCCGATTTGACCATCCGGGGGGAGTGGGGGGGCCGGTTAATTTGGAAAAAATAGAAAAAATGAAGTATTTTTAACTTATGAGCGGGTGATTGGATCTTAATGAGATGTGATGTTTAAAATGATATTGTGTCTTAGAGCTCATATTTTAAATCCCGACCCGATCTGATGACACTGGGGGGAGTTCGAGGGGGGAAACCTAAAATCTTGGAAAACACTTAAAGTGGAGGGATCGGGATGAAACTTGATGGGATAAATAAGCATAAGTCCCAGATACATGATTGACAAAATCGGAACTGATTCGATCTCTTTGGGGTAGTTGGGAGGGGGAGTAATTCTTAAAAATAAAAAAATGAGGTATTTTCAACTTACGAACGGGTGATTGGATCTAAATGAAATTTGATGAGTAGAAGGATATCGTGTGTTAGAGCTCTCATTTTAAATCCTGACCGGATCTGGTGACGGTGGTGGGGAGTTGGAAGGGGGAAACCTAAAACTTGGAAAACACTTAGAGTGGAGGGATCGGGATGAAACATGGCGGGAAAAATAAACACAAGTCCTAGATAGATGATTGACATAAACGGAACGGATCCGCTCTCTTTGAGGTAGTTGGGGAGGGGGATTTCTGAAAAATTAAGAAATGAGGTATTTTTAACTTACGAACGGATGATCCGATCTCAATGAAATTTGATATTTAGAAGAACATCGTGGCTCAGAGCTCTTATTTTAAACCCGACCAGATCTGGTGACATTGGGGGGAGTTGGGAGGGGTAAACCTAAAACTTGGAAAACACATAGAGTGGAGGGATCGGGATGAAAGTTGGTGGAAAAAAACACGAGTCCTAGATACATGATAGACAAAACCAGAACGGATCCGCTCTCTTTGGGGTAGTTGGAGGGGGGGGGGTTAATTCTGAAAAATTGGAAAAAATGAGGTATTTTTAACTTACGAACGGGTGATTGGATCTCCATGAAATTTGATATTTAGAAGGATATCGTGTCTCAAAGCTCTTATTTTAAATCCTGACGGGATCTGGTGACATTGGGGGAAGTTTGGGGTGGGGAAACCTAAAATGACAGAAAACGCTTAGATTGGAGGGATTGGTATGAAAATTGGCTGGAACATTAAGCTGAAGTCTTGCATACGTGATTCACATAATTGGAACGGATGCGCTCAATTGGGGGGGGGGGGTATTCTGAAAAATAAGAAAAAATGACGTATTTTTAATTTTAAAAACTATATTCAAATTCTGACCAGATCCTGTGACATTCGGGGGAGTTGGAGGAGGAAACTGGAATTCTTGGAAAACATGAAAATTGGGGTATTTTTATCTTACGAAAAGATGATCGGATCGTAATGAAATTTGAATTTTAGAAGGAATTTATATCGCAGAGCTCTTATTTCAAATTCCGACCGGATCTTTTGACATTGGGAGGAGTTGGAGGGGGAAATCTTGGAAAAACACTTGAAGTGGAGGAATCGGGATGAAGCTTGGTGGATAGAATAAACAAATGTCCTTGATACGTGATTGACAGAATTATACTGGATTTGCTCTCTTTTGGGGAGTTGGGGGGAGGGGTTCAGTGATTTGGCGAGTTTGTCGCTTCTGGACTTGCTAGGGCGATGAAAATTGGTAGGCGTGTCAGGGAGCTGCACAATTTGACTTGATAAAGTCGTTTTCCCAGATTTGACCGTCTGGGGGCAAAAAGGAAGAGGAAAAATTAGAAAAAATTAAGTATTTATAACTTACGAGTTGGTGATCGGATCTTAATGAATTTTGATATTTAGAAGGACTTTGTGACTCAGAGCTCTTATTTTAAATCTTGACCGGCATTAAGCCTCTTATTTTCCTTTTTAAATCAATCTATTGATTCATAGAATTCTGTTAGAGCTCATACCATATAATCTCTTGGCTCTTAGCTCTTCTCGCCTCGTCACAAGTGCCATATGAGCTCTTAGCTCCTGTTTTATATTTGCAGAGCCTGAAAATGCCCAGCAAATTAATACGATTATCTCAAGTGGCCACTGCACTAGTCAATGTATACTAATTTATCACTTAATGTAGTGTTTGATAATTTAAAAAGTGTTATCAAGAAATCTTTCCTCTTACCTAGTAAAAGGTTCTTACTGAGAATTTAAAGTGGCGAAACCCTATATAGGCCAGTGTATTCTCCTGATGAGCCCTTGTGTTTGGTTGTTGCCTCTGAATTATTTGTCTTTATTATTTTTTCTATTGTTTGGTAAATGACGACTTATACTTATTGACGACATGACTGCCTGTCCATGGATTATTCTTTATAGTTGATTGTGTATGGCTTTGCTGTTTGACCTATGTGATTGTATGGATGAGTAGGGTTAAGGCCTCATTAAAGTGTTGGTTTATATTAATCACTAACTTAGGAAAACAGTCGTCTTCCTTTTCTCCTTCAGTCTCTCTCTTTTTTTTCTTTTTTTTTGTGTTTGTGCTGTTGCATTGGTGATTTTTCTTTTCATGATATATATATATATATATATATATATATATATATATATATATATATATATATATATATATATATATATATATATATATATATATATATATATATATATATATATATATATATATATATATATATATATATATATATATATATATATATATATATATATATACCAACTGCTGGTTTGTCGACTGACGTCATTATAAGGATAAATAATGTTTGTCGACTAACGTCATTATAAAGATTGAGTTGTGTGTCGTCATGAATTTGTTTGTCGACTGACGTCATGTTTGTCGACTGAAGAAATTACAGACCGGGACACCAGGACACAAATAACGACTGGGACACAGGGAATATAAATGACGACCGGGACACTCAAAGATAAATTATAGACTGGGACACCGAGACACGAATAACGACTGGGACATATAAATGACGCCACCCCAACACCTAGTTGGTGGGGCTGCTTCGTGCCTCCCCCCAAGCCCCCCGCGCGTAAGTCGTTACGCTCCATATTAGTTACGCGCCATTGTAGTTGTGTCCCTGTGTCCCACCTGTTAATACATATATATATATATATATATATATATATATATATATATATATATATATATATATATATATATATATATATATATATATATATATATATATATATATATATATATATATATATATATATATATATATATATATATATATATATATATATATATATATGTTTATAACTATTTAAAACTTGGGCATATACAAAATTCTTCAATGTCCCATTGTCTGTGCATATAAATAAATATAAATTGTCCATGGGAAAAACAATCCGTATTCAGATCTATACCTCATTATTCTAATGATTGCCCTTGAGCTTTGTTGATGGTGATTGCTAATCGAACATTCCCTGTGCCCCCATCGTTATTTATATATCCCCTTGTGCCCCCAGCTTCCCCGTTGTAGTTGTTACCCTTTGTCCCGGTCCTCATTTATATTAAATAATTTCTTAGACCACAGTGCTTTTCCATTTACAAAACAAATAATTGAAGAAAAAACGGGTTTAATTTTTTTATAATAAAGCAGTGACAAAAGAATAAAATAAAAACTACACTTTAACTAACAAACAATAAAAATACTCCGTATATTTTGGCCCCACCTCCGGGAGCCTTTCTCAACGGAAAAAAAACAAAAAAGGAGAAAATTACAACAATTTAAGACTATTTTAAGACATTATAAAAATGCCATGACAACTAAACCAAACTAAAAATATAAACAATCAAATATAAAAGAAACAAGAACTCACATTTTAAAACAAACACTCCCGCACTTGACTGTAACTTTAAAAAAACAGCAATAATTGTTTCTATTGGCACTTTCCTCTGCCACAATCGCTGTATAAATGGGGATCTATCAAAAATGAAAAATATAAATACTTGTAACAATACGAAAAAGAGGTAACCCAACCCCCAAAACCAATCAAAATCTTATAGGTTAATGAAACACAATTATGAATTATAAATTGAATGGATTTTTTCATTTGCTATTTTAGCTGCCGTCCGTTGAGTTCTTACAGCATTGACCATGCTTTGACCTCCGTTCGCAAGGTTATTACTTGTTTCAGGACAGTTATGCAAATCCATACTCATTGAAGTTTTTGACTGATCTTTAATTAAACTGTTATAAATTGAATTTATTTTAAAATCCCCCTCATCTCTATTTATACTAATACCCCCATGGATAATCTTTTTTATTTCTATAATTTCTCTGAAACTTTGTAAAAGTCCTACAGACTTATCAATAATTTTTGTCTGAAATTATAGAAATAGAGAGAATAGAGATATAGAGAAATTATAGAAATAAAAAAGATTATCTATGGGCGTATTAGTATAAATAGAGATGAGGGGGATTTTAAAATAAATTCAATTTATAATAGTTTAATCAAAGACCAGTCAAAAACTTCAATGAGTATTGATTTGCATAATTGTCCTGAAACAAGTAATAACCTTGCGAACTGAGGTCAAAGCATGGTCAATACTGTAAGAAGTCAACGGACGACAGCTAAAATAGCAAATGAAAAAATTCATTCAATTTATAATTCATAATTGTGTTTCATTAACCTATTAGATTTTGATTGGTTTTGGGGGTTGGGTGACCTCTTTTTCGTATTGTTACAAGTATTTATATTTTTCATTTTTGATAGATCCTCATTTATACAGCGATTGTGGCAGAGGAAAGTGCCAATAGAAACAATTATTGCTGTTTGTTCTAAAGTTACAGTCAAGTGCGGGAGTGTTTGTTTAAAATGTGAGTTCTTGTTTCTTTTATATTTGATTGTTTATATTTTTAGTTTGGTTTAGTTGTCATGGCATTTTTATAATGTCTTAAAAATAGTCTTAAATTGTTGTAATTTTCTCCTTTTTTGTTTTTTTTCCGTTGAGAAAGGCTCCCGGAGGTGGGGCCGAAATATTCGGAGTATTTTTATTTATTGTTAGTTAAAGTGTAGTTTTTATTCAATTTTGTTGTCACTGCTTTATTATGAAAAAATTAAACCCGTTTTTTCTTCAATTATTCGTTTCTCATTTATATTCCCAGTATCCCGGTCGTCATTTGTGTCCCAGTATCCCAGTCTGTGATTTCTCTTTGAGCGTCCCGGTCGCCATTTATATTCCTTGTGTCCCGGTGTCCCGGTCATCATTTATTTCCCAGTTCCCCGGTCTGTAATTTATCTTCGAGTGTCCCGGTCGTCAATTATATGTTCCAGTTGTTATTTGTGTCCTGGTGTCCGAGTCTGTAATTTCTCTTTGAGTGTCCCGGTCGTCATTTATATTCCCTGTGTCCCGGTCGTTATTTGTGTCCCGGTGTCCCGGTCTGTAATTTCGTCAGTCTACAAACCTGAAGTTAGTTGACAAACAACTTCATGATGACATACAACTCAATCCTTATAATGACGTCAGTCGAGAAACATTACGTCAGTCGACACACAAACATGACGTCAGTCGGCAGACACACAAACAAACAACATATTTATATATCTATATATATATAAAAATAAGTTGTCTGTGTGTGTGTGTGTCGAGTAGCGTCAGGTTTATGTGTCGACTGACGTCATGTTTGTCGACTGACGTCATTATAAGGATTGAGCTGTATGCGTTATGAAGTTGTTTGTTGACTGACGTCATGTTTGTCAACTGATGAAACTACATACCGGGTTAACCGGGACACAAATGACCACCAGGACACAGGAAATATAAATGACGAACGGGAACCTCAAAGAGAAATTACAGACTGGGACACCCGGACACAAATCACGACCGGGACACAGGGAATATAAATGACAACCGGGGCACAGGGACACAGCTACAACGGGGACGCCGGGGGCACAGGCGAGATATATAAATGACAATCGGGACACACGGATTGTCCGAATAGAAATTACAGACCGGGACACCGCGACACAAATGAAGACCGGGACACCGGGACACAAGGAATATAAATGACGACCGGGACGCTCAAAGAGAAATTACAAACTGGGACCTCGGGACACAAATGACGACCGGGACACAGGGAATATAAATGACGACCGGGACACAGGGAATATAAATGACGACCGGGACACAGGGACACATCATTAGAATAATGAGGTATAGATCTGAATACAGATTGTTTTTCCCATTTACAATTATATGTTGTATGTTCAAGAGTCAGTAAACTGACAATCTATTTATACGCACAGACAATGGGACAGCGAAGAACGTTGTATATTCGTATGTTTTACGTAGTTAAAAACATATATATATATATATATATATATATATATATATATATATATATATATATATATATATATATATATATATATATATATACATATATATATATATATATATATATATATATATATATATATATATATATATATATATATATATATATATATATATATATATATATATATATATATATATATATATATATAAATATCTATTCACAGGTGGGACACAGGGACACAACTATAATGGCACGTTACCACTTACGCGTGCGGGGGGGGGAGGCTTGAGGAGGGCGCGAAGTGCCCCACTAACTAGGTGTTTGGGTGGCGCGACCCAACAGCTACACCAACAGCTAGTATATATATATATATATATATATATATATATATATATATATATATATATATATATATATATATATATATATATATATATATATATATATATATATATATATATATATATTATATACCATATTATTTTGATCATGTCACAATTTGACAATACTATTTGAACATACCTATTCCCGTATTAATAGATATTAATATGGGTTTTAAACAATTCAGGCTTCTTCTGGAAACTCAAGCAGCGAAGATCCTAAACGCCCGTTGCCTACAGCTGACTAAAATTTGGCTGTAGAGGAGAGGGATGTATTACTTCAGAAAAACTGTGCTTTGATTATTTAAAAAGGCAACTAGAACTTTTAATTTTTTACGAACATTTTTATTAATAAAAACATACGCAACTTACGAATTAACTTACGTAACGAACTTCTATATTCATATGTTTTTATTACGTATATGAGGGAATTCACCCCCTCGTTAGTACCTCACTCTTAACACTATTGCTTAAATTTTGCTCCAATTCTTTCAGAATGACCCCTGAATCACAAAGGCCGTAGAATAAATAATTGAAATTAATAGAATTACTTGGCGTAAAGAGCGAGGTATTAGGAGAGGTGAACCTCTCATATGCTTAATAACTTCCGTTGTTTTTAAGTTTTAGTGCTGTTCCTTACTTTCAGTTGAAAAAACTTTCCTATATTTATTTTTTCATTTTTCTTTAAAAAAAAAGCTAAAATCCTGCAACCCCTTAATGGAAATTTTCTTCCCCCATGACAAATGCAAAAAAAAAAAAGGATTTTAACCCGGTCCAATGTTTTGTCAGGCATATACCTTAAACCTTTTGGGCTGAACTTCCTTATTGAAATATATACAAAAAAATTCCATATAATGTAGTTCTGACTATCTTTTTTGAAGAGTAAGGCTAATGACAAAATCTGACTGTCCCCCAAAATTGCAGCATAGGTGGCATACGTGTCTGCTGCGTAATTACAGGTAGATACCGCATTAGCCTAATATACACTATGAGAAAATAGCACAATCCACTATGAAAATGCACATGCTTGCATATACACAAATCTATATATATAAAAATAAGTTGATTGTTTGTGTGTTGACTGACGTCATGTTTGTGTGTCGACTGACGTCATTATAAGGATTGAGTATTATGCCGTCATGAAGTTGTTTGTTGACTCACGTCATGTTTGTCGACTGACGAAATTAAAAACCGGGACACAAATGACGACCGGGACACAGGGAATATAAATGACGACCGGGAAACAGGGACACAACTACAACGGGGACACCGGGGGGCACAGGGGGATATATAAATGACGACCAGGACACAGGGAATATTCGATTAGCAATCACCATCAACAAAGCTCAAGGGTAATCATTAGAATAATGAAATATCGATCAGAATACGGATTGTTTTTCCCATGGACAACCAGGACACAAATGACGATCGGGAAACAGGGAATATAAATGACGACCGGGACACTCAAAGAGAAATTACAGACCGGGACACCGGGACACAAATGACGACCGGGACACAGGGAATATAAATGACGAGGTGTTAGGAGAGGTAAACCTCTCATATGCGGAATAATTTCTGTTGTTTTTAAGTTTTAATGCTGTTCCTTACTTTCAGTTGAAAAAACTTTTTCATATTTATTTTTTCGTTGTTCTTTAAAAAATACTAAAAAATCTTGCTGTTCCTTCACGGAAATTTTCTTCCCCCATGACAGATTTCTCCATGGAAAGTTCCCCCTGCATAACCCCATCCCCTGAAACTTTACCCTCTCCAACCGAAAAATCCCCCTGAAAGCGTCTGTACACTTCTCAATAACCATTACTGTATGTAAACACTGGTCAACGTCTGTAGCTTGCAACCCCTCCCCCGGTGATTGTGGGAGAGTAAGTCATCCCCAAAGAAAAAGTTATTAGGTATTTCGACTATGCTGAATTAAAGGACTATCTCGAATTTTGATACAGGGACTTTGTGGAAAAAATGAGCGTAGAAGGGGGCGTAGTTGCCCTTCAATTTTTTGGTCACTTAAAAAGGGCCCTAGAACTTTTAATTCCCGTTAGAATGAGACCTTTCACAGCATTCTAAGACCACTGGGTCGATGCAATCAACCCTGGAGGGGGATCAACAACAAAAACCACAAAAAACAAACAAATAAACACGCATCAGTGATCTGTCTTGTGCCACAAAAACGCGAAATTCCACATTTTTGTTGACAGGAGTCTGAAACTTCTACAAAATGGTTCTCTGATACGCTGAATCTGATGGTGTGATTTTCGTTAAGATTGTATGACTTTTAAGGGCTAATTCCCCCTATTTTCTGAATAAGGCAAATTTTCTCAGGCTCGTAACTTTTGATAGGTAATTCTAAACTTAATTAAACTTATATATTTAAAACCAGCATTAAATGTGAACTATTGTTATAAAAATTCCGCTTTTTAGAGTTTCGGTTACTATTGAGCCGGGTTGCTCCTTACTGCAGTTCGTTACCACGAACTGTTTGATTATACACAGCATTTTTAGCTCCGCCGTAAACTTATATATTTAAGATCAGCATTAAAATGTGAACTATTTTAATAAAATTCCGTTTTTTAGAGTTTCGGTTACTATTGAGCCGGGTCGCTCCTTACTGCAGTTCGTTACCACGAACTGTTTGACTATACACAGTATTTTTAGCTCCGCCTTAAAATTCGCCCCCAAAATTGAAGTTGATTCTGAAGTAAATCATCGCAAATGTAAACTTTCCTTTTTAGATTCGAATCTAAAAAGAAATTACAGGTTGACAATAAGATTACTTTGGGAAAAAAATGAAATCACAAACCGGGGCATTTGATGGGTGTAAAGTAAAACTTAGTATTTGTGCTGCGGCATATTGTTCAGGATAGTGGAGCATTTTTGTAAAGATGAATATGAAAAAAAACGTTATGGTCAATATCGTCGACATTCTAGGACAACTGAATCGACACAATCACCCCTGGAAAAAAAAAAAAAAACTAGCAAACAAACACGCATCCATGATCTGTCTTCTGGCAAAAAAATACAAAATTCAACATTTCTGTAGATAGGATCTTGATACTTTTACAGTTGGGTTGTCTAATACACTGAATCTGATGGTGTGAATTTTGTTAAGATTCTATGACTTTTAGGGGGTGTTCCCCCTATTTTCTAAAATAAGGCAGTTTTCTCAGACTCGTAACTTTTGATAGGTAAGATTAAACTTGGTGAAACATGTAAATTTAAAATCAGCAGTACAATGCGATTCTTTTGATGTAACTATTAATATCAAAATTTCGTTTTTTAGAGTTTTGGTTACTATTGAGCCGGGTCACTCTTTACTACAGTTCGTTACCTACTGTTTGATAAGATGTCATTAAACAATTCTTGATTTTTAAGCTTTTTGCGGTAAGGACATACATCCTTTTCAGTTGCTACTGAAGTTATAAATGCATAATAATTTTCACCTCATAAATATTTGTTGGTGTATAATTTTCAATACTTATGTAAAAATTAAGAGATGTGGTTGATTTTGCAAGCTTTTCCTAAGAAACTGCATCCATGTGCTATTACAAAGCAATTCAGAAAAAAATATTAGAAATGATTACCCTGGTCGCCAAAGACCAGGGTAATCGAACAACACCATTTTATGTGGCATTTACTGATACTGAACATCTGATTGGAGATACTGCCAAAAACCAAGGAGCCATGAACCCTTTAAACACAGTTTTTGATGCCAAAAGACTAATTGGTAGGACATTTTAAGATTCTTTTGTTCAATCAGACATGAAACGTTGGCCATTCAAGGTAATCAGTACAGATGGCAGACCAAAAATTCAAGTTGAATTGAAAGGCGAGACAAAGGATTTTATGCCGGAAGAGATCTCTTCAATTGTTCTTGGTAAGATAAAAAAATAGCCGAGGGTTATATCGGAAAATCGGTTTCTGACGCTGTTATCACTGTACCTGTTTATTTCAATGATTCCCAAAGACAAGCTACAAAAGATGCTGGTTTCACTGTAGGATAGAATATTCTTCGCATCATTAATGAACCAACTGCCGCCGCGATTGCCTATGGCCTTGATAAAAAAGGATGACGCAGAAAAAAATGTACTCATTTTCGATCTTGGTGGTGGTACTTTTGAGGTGAGCATTCTTACGATCGAGGAAGGAATCTTCGAAGTAAATTCTATGTCTGGGGATACACATTTGGGTGGTGAAGACTTTGACAACAGATTAGTGACCTACTTCTTGAAAGAGTTTAAGAGAAAGCATAAAAGGAAGCATGCATGAGATTGTTCTTGTTGGAGGTTCAACCCGTATTCCGTGTGTGCAAAAGCATCTACGAGACTTTTTTAATGGAAAAGAACTAAATAAGTCAGTCAATTCTGATGAAGCAGTTACTTATGGTGTTGCTATTCAGGCTGCCATTCTTAATGGTGACAAGTCTGAAGTAATTCAGGATCTCTTTTTGTTGGACGTGGCACCGCTTTCTCTTGTTATTGAAACAGCTGGAGGAATGATGACTCCTTTGATAAAAAAAACACGTGAATTCCTACAAAGCAGACTCAGATTTTTATTACATATTCGGACAATCGCCTGGAGTTTTGATTCAGGCTTATGAAGAAAAATGAAACTATGACGAAAGATAATAATCTTCTTGGTAAATTTGAGCTCACTGGAATTCCACCAGCCCCAAGAGCTGTACTTCATCACGAAATGTCATTTGTGTTGCTAACGGAATTTTTAAATGTTACCGCCGTTGAAGAATCTACGAGTAAATCAAGTAAGATCACGATCACTAATGACATGAATCGTTTATCTAGGGATGAAATTGAGCGAATGGTCAATGATGCTGAGCACTACCGTACCAAGAATGAGAAACAAAGGGAGAAAATTTCTGCTAAGAATGCCCTTGAATCCTATTGTTTTTATATGAAACAGACTATCGAAGGCGAGAATATGAAAAACAAGATAAGTGATGGTGACTGCAGCACTGTCTTGGATATCTATAATGAGACTTTAAAATGGCTGGATGCCAATCAGTTGGCTGAGGTTTAAAGACAAGCAAAAAGTAATTGAAAATATTTGTAAGCCCATAATAAAAAAGCTTTATCAAGGGATTGGAAGTATGCCTGGAGAAAGTCCTGACCGACCCCAAGAATATGGTGGACAAACAATAGAAGAGGTTGATTAAGCCCCCACCAAAATATTCCATCCTCGCTTTAAAATTTCCCGGGAAAATTTTTCTTGACCTTTTCTCGTTACACTTATCTTTTTTTTATTTAATATGTGATCGTTTTTCAAGTCAAGAAAGAAATGGCTACCGCAAACCATCCGCACCAATGGGGCACCCAAATATTTATGTTCTCATTGAATTTTCATGGCACTTGGTATTAACCAATTGACATATAGCAATTGCAAATTCTGTTGGTTTGTCTCTCAGTCCCAGTTTTGCTACTTTAGGCACTTCCAGGTAAGCTAGGACAATGAAATTTGGCAGGCATATCAGGGACAAACCAGATTAAATTAGAAATAGTCGTTTTCCCAATTTGACCTAGGACAATGAAATTTGGCAGGCATATCAGGGACTAACCAGATTAAATAAAAAAAAAAGTTTTCTCAATTTGACCATCTTTGGGCCTGTTAATTTGGAAAAAATTAAGTATTTTTAACTTATGTATAGTTGATTAGATTTTAATGAAATTCGATGTTTGGCAAGATAATCTGTGTTGGAGCTGTTATTTTAAACCCTGACTGGATCTGGTGACACTGGGGGGGGGGAGTTGGGAGGGGAAACCTAAAATCTTGGAAAACACTTAGAGTGGAGGGATCAGGATGAAAATTATTTGGAAAATAAGCCCAAGTCGCATATACATGATTGACATAAGCGGAATATATCCACTCTCTTTGGGGTAATTAGGGGGGGGGGGGTAATTATGAAAAATATTTTTTAACTTAAAAATGGGTGATTTGATCTCAATAAAATTTGATATTTAGAAGGATATTGTGTCTCAACGCTCTTAAATCCCAACCAGATCTGATGACATTGGGGGGAGTTTGGGTGGGGGAACCTAGAATCATAGAAAATGCTTAGATTAGAGGGATCAGGATGAAGCTTGGCGGGAAAAAAAAGCAGAAGTCATAATTACATGATTTACATAATTAAAACGGATCCGCTCTATGGGGGGTGGTATTCTGAAAAACTAGAAAAAATGACTTATTTTCAACTGAAAAAGGAGTGATTGGATCTTCATGAAACTTCATATTTAGAAGCACCTCGTAACTCAGATCTCTTGTTTAAAATCCCGATCAGATCTTTTGACATTGGAGGAGTTGGAGGGGGAAATTTTGGAAAACACTTGGAGTGAAGGAACTGGGATGAAGCTTGGTGGATAGAATAAGCAAATGTCTTTGATACATGATTGATGTAACAGTACCAGATTTGCTCTCTTTGGGGGAGATGGGGCGTAAGTAATTTGGTGAGTTTGGTGTTTCTGGATGTGCTAGGATGATGAAAATTGGTAGGCGTGTCAGGGTGCTACACAAATTGACTTGATAAAGTCCTTTTCCCAGATTTGACCATCTGGGGGGCTAAAGGGAGAGGAAAAATTAGATATTTATAACTTACAAGTGTCTGATTGGATCTTAATGAATATTGATATTAAGAAGGACATCATGACTCAGAGCTCATATTTTTAATCCTGACTGGCATTAAGCCTCTGATTTTACTTTTAAATCAATCTGTTGATTCTTAGAATTTTGATAGAGCTCATACCATGAGCTCTTGGCTCTTAGCTCTTCTTGCCTTGTCATAAGCGCCACATGAGCTCTTAGCTCTTGTTTATAATAAAACTTTTCTTTCTGCTGCTGGGTTACTGTTAATTTAATAAGAAGAAAGATATAAGCTTGAGAAAAGTCATTTCTAACATTCTATCTTGGGTATTGGCTTGGATAACTTTCTGCATTTTGGTAATTATACTAAAAAAAGTAGCAGCAAATTAGAGCCTTTATTTTTGTATATTTAACTCTAGTTTTGCATGGCAAGGTCTAATATCACATAGATTTCTTGATTAAAAAAATATTTTTTTAATGCTCTGACAACAGGCTTCTAATCTCAAACATAATTAGTTGAGATTGGTTGATATGTAAGACTAGACTAGTTGGGAATAACCAACAACAATCTTTGAAAACTAAAATCATATACATACTGCACAGATTTTAACAAATTCTATGATGAAGCAGTCTACTTCTTAGATTGTATATTAGAAAGTTTACAAGGATTTAAGTGTTGAACTATTCAACTAATCTTTTGTTTAGGATTGAACAGTATTTTCGAAGATTAGACTAAAGCTTTAAATGTACATCTTATAATAAGCTCCAATATTGATTATCAATGTATTTAAAACAGTCAGAATCTTTTAGGGGCTATTATATTATAGATAATCACATTCTCATGAGCGAAATTCAGAAAAATAATTAAAGTATATAGTATTTCAGTTCAAAATAGGATGATTACTGTTATACTTTTGTCATGGAAAGGAAGTGTGGTCTTTGAAGGTAACTATCTAGTTCTTGGTGTTATAAAAAATTTTACACCCAGATTGGTAGAAATAAGGATAGATGGTATCCTAGACTAGGTAAATTAGATAAAGAAAAAGAAACAGTAATGGCTACAGGCTACTGCAATTTTATAGGTATTACAACTATAGTTATAACCAATACAGTATTTAGTTGTACATGGCCTATAACCTTTGCATGATGTCCAAATTACTGTAAATCAGCTAATCCAATAGATTTTGTTGTTGTAAACTAAAGACTGTTAGGATCAATACAAGATACAAGGGCATATAGGAGTACTGTTATTGATGTTAAAAGTAAAGATCACTGTCTAGTAGGGTTTATGGCTAATTCACAGCTGAAATTAAGGAAAAATAACTACATTTCAGGAAGGTATGCTTTATTAAACTTTTAGATGATAATTTGAAAGAAAATTTCCAAGAACAGTTGAATATCAAACTCAATAGTTTGAAACTTGATAGTGTAGAAGATGGATGGAATAATTTTTGGAAAGTCATATATAAAGTTGCTAATGAAGGTACAAGTTTTTTTTTAAACTTCAGCTTATATTATGTGCTCAGTCTCATTGAGAGACAGTTTTTGGTCTTACTTCAATTTTCTTGCCCAAATTGACAAAATTCTTGCCCTAATGCTTTCAAAGAAAAAGGTTTATGCAAACTTTGTCTCTTACTCAGACTATAAGTCTTGGGTTTTTCATCATTTATCCATGTCCCTTAACTCTTTTATTTTAAGACCACCAGCTTGATTTTAATTCTAAAATCTAACTGTTTTAAATTCGCCTAAAGTTGTAAATCTATTAGAGGTGAGAAAGAAAAAATTACAAAAAATAAATTCATTTTTTATGGACTTCTGTCAATTAAATATAGAATATTAACTTAATTCAGGAAGGTTTAGATTTCTTATTTTAAATTATGTTATGAAAGAGAGAGAAGAAAAAGAGATTTTAAAGTAAAAAAAACAGAAAGAAACGTATCAATTAGATATTTAAAACAAATTTACAATTTAAAATAACTTTTTCAACAAAATTGAATATTTTAACATAATTTTAAACAAAGCTAATATTTATAACTGAAATCAAATTCAAAAACATTAATACGATTTTTAGTAGCCTACTCCGTTATTTGAGGAGATAGATAAAATATAAAAGAGGTTTTCGATACGAGTAATTTTTTTTCGCTGTTGAAATAATCAGTCAAACTCCAGAGATCTATGCTTTGTAGTCATGGAAATATGACAAAATATTCCAGAGAAGGGAGTTTTTAAAAGATAATTAGTAGGCAATATTTCGTTGAAAGATCATTAATTTTATGATCAAGCAGTGATTTAATTTGTTATGGTGTTTTTTGTTAACTACACTTTATTATTACATGAATCCTGCTATCTTGAGTAATAAATTTACTTTGGGATATGTTGTGTTTTTACTAGATTGAAGCTATCTCATCAACAATGATGAAAATCAATTTCTTGAATATGAAACAACGAGAAATACAATTTTCTCTATTGAATTAATAAGTGAAACTCCAGAAAACTATGTATTGAAGTCAGGGAAACATGCCATAAATATTCCAGAGAAGGGACTTTTAAAAAGACATTCGTTGGGGAATAGTTTGTTAAAAGTTCAGTAACTTTATGGCCAAGCAGTGATTTAATTTTGAATAGTATCTATTTTTAACTAAAAAGCATTTGATGTAGCAATTCTTTAAAGTAAGCCAATAACCAGTTTTTTTTACGATTTTTCAGAACTCCGTTATTGGCGGAAATACATAAGGAATAAAAGATGTTTTTGATACGAGTAATTTGTTTTTGCTGTTAAAATAATCAGTAAAACTCCAGAGATCTATGCTTTGAAGTCAGGGAAATATGGCATAATATTCCAGCGAATGGAGTTTTAAAAAGATAATTAGTGACTAGTTACACCAATTGGTGTGTCCACTATTGGTGTGTCCAATTGGTGTGTCAACACCAATTGTGTTGTGATTCAATGACCCGGTTTAAAAATATTAAAAAGTGTGTTTCATTAATTAAAATTATAAATTTGCAACCGGAACCCCTGCCGATAATCCCCAGACCTTATATGATGGGGTCACTATCCAAAAAAAAATTGAGCAGGTTGAATGGAAGCCGTAGACACGGGCTAAAAGTGGATCTCAGTCTAAATGAACCTTTTGTTGGGATTGGTGTAGCACATGGTTACCGCTTGAGCAATGGTCTAACCAATTACGGCCTTAAGCATCCGTGCACCTGTGTAGCTATACTCAGTGGATGAGTGTGATTGTGTGTGAAATTGGAAACATTTAGCAAGGAAAGTTGACTAGCATACCAGTGGGAGAATCAAGCAGAGAAAGTGTAGCGCTTGGCTACCGCTGAGTCAACAATCTAATCAATCACGGCTCTAAGCATCCGTAAACCTGTGTAGCTGTACTCAGTTGATGAGTGTGCAAATGTGCGGCATTGGAAACTTTTAACAAGGAAAGTTGACTAGAATGTCAGTGGGCGACCCAATGAGAGAGAGCTCTAGTTCTCCCATTCATTTGCACTAGGGCTTCTGACTAGGATAAGAGTTTGAAATCGATTGTTGGTTATAAGACAGTCAGGCCGCTTGATTCAGTACCCATGTTGAAAAATGTGCAAAGTTTATTTAATTAATTAAAATTATAAATATGCAACCGGAACCCCTGCCGATAATCCCAAGACCTTATATGAGGGGGTCACTATCCAAAAGTAAAATGGGGCTTGATGAATAGAAGCCGTAAACACGGGGTAAAGTGGATCTCAGTCTAAATGAACTTGTTGTTGGTATTGGTGTAACACATGGTTAGCGCTTGAGCAACGGTCTAACCATTCACGGCCTTAAGCATCTGTTAACCTATGTAGCTATACTCAGTGAATGAGTGTGATTGTGTGTGGAATTGGAAAAGTTTAGCAAGGAAACATGACTAACTTACCAGTGGGAGACTCAAGGAGAGAAAGAGAGATAGAGAGAGATCTAGAGTTCCCTTTGATTTCACTTAGTCTTGGCTGGTATGTTTTGGTCGTTTTTTTTGTCACGGCATAGTTCGCACTAGTTACACCAATTGGTGTGTCAAACTTTGACAGATCAAAACTGTAACTTCTCACTTGTATAGAGAAGTCAGGCGAGAGTTTGATCTCAATGTATGTATGAAATTGGCTTTGATACGGCTTGTTGGTCCACTAGCCAGTCAGTTGGCTTGATTCAATGAGCCTGTTGAAAAATGTTGAAAAGTGTGTTTAATTAATTAAAATTATAAATTTGCAACCGGAACCTCTGCCGATAATCCCCCGACCTTATATGAGGGGGTCACTATCCAAAAGAAAAATTGAGCTGGTTGAATGGAAACCGTAGACACGAGCTAAACGTGGATCTCAGTCTAAATGAACCTGTTGTTGGTATTGGTGTAGCACAAGGTTACCGCTTAAGCAATGGTCTAACCATTCACAGCCTTAAGGATCCGTGCACCTGTGTAGCTATACTCAGTGGATGTGTGTGATTGTGTGTGGAATTGGAAATGTCTAGCAAGGAAAGTTGACTAGCATACCAGTGGGAGACTCAAGGAGAGAAAGAGAGATAGAGAGAGCTCTAGTGTTCCCTTTGATTTTCACTTTGTCTTGGCTGGTATGTTTTGGTCTGTTTGTTGTCACGGCAAAGTTTGCACTAGTTACACCAATTGGTGTGTCAAACTTTGACAAATCAAAACTGTCACTTCTCACTTGTATAAAGAAGTCAGGCAAGAGTTTGGCCTCAATGTATGTATGAAATTGGCATTGATACGGCTTGTTGGTATTGGTGTAGCACATGGTTACCGCTTGAGCAACAGTCTAACCATTCACTGCCTTAAGCGTCCGTGCACCTGTGTAGCTATATCTAGTTGATGAGAGTCGAAAGGAAAGAGTGAGGCATGGGTGATTGGCCAGTGTGCCAGGAGAGACCCCAGAGAGAGAGAGCCAAGGTGCCTTTCATTTCCTTTTGGGCTTTTCTGGTTACTTTAGCTCAATTATTGTCACGGCAAGGCTCTATCAGTTGCACTAAAGAGTGAATTGAATCACGAGCCCAATAAAGGACAAATTCTCTAGTGGAAGTGTGTCAAGGAAAAGTCTGTTTGAAATTGGCGAATGTTAGTTGGATCATCTAACTGCTACCAGCAAGAGGCCTTTTGGTGATTGTTTGTGCAAGCATAGTGGTTTTGATGGTGCTAGGATTGCAAGAGGACTTCTTTCCAATGGGATTGCACCTGTAAAACACTATAAACTGATGGTGGGTTCAGAACGATTGGGTTGGGAACGCCAGGGTATCACTCTGATCCAAACATCTGTTGAGCTATACGAATCTTGGATAGTGTGGAATCCTTGATTCGGTAATGATTTTGGTATCATTGGAGCCTTTGACTAATGGGATTAAAGGGACTTGAAAGGACAAGAAATAACCAACACACAGCAAGTTTCATGAAGAAAAGATCAACCTGCAACAAGTTTCACAAAGAAAAATATCCTAGTAAATTAAGTTTCGCGAAAAAATAAATAAACATATAATGAGCTTCACGAAAAAAAGTCAATATAAATTAAGTTTGACGATAAGAAATCATTATGCGACAAGTACCACGAACAAAATTGGCTTCACACGGAAAAAATACAATATAGAAGTGCCACGAAGAAAAAACCAATGTACAAATAAATTTCATAGAGAAGAATTAAAAATATAACAAGTTTCTCGTAGACATAAATCGAGATATATTAAGCTTTCTGCAAAAGTAATCCACATATAATATGTTTGACGAACAAAAATTAACGTTCATGATACAAGAAGAAAAAAACTATGTTCGACAAGCTTAAAATAAACTAGCATGCAATAGGTTTTGGGAAGAAAAAATCAACACATTTTTTTTTGCAAAGAACAAAGGAGCATGCAATAAGTTTCACAAAAAAAAATAGCAACATTCAACATGGTTTACAAAGAAAAATATTAAGATGAAATAAGTTTTATGGAAGAAAACATCAACGTAAAACAAGTTTCACGAGGAATAACTAAAAGTACATTAATTTTCACAGGGAAAAACTACCATGCAAGAGGCTTCACGAAGAAATAATCAACAACAACATGTTTCATGAAAAAAATAAAAATGTAATTGATTTCACGAAGAGGAAAAATAACTTAAAACAAAATTTCAAGATGGAAAATATCAATACGCAACTTACGTTAAGAAGAAAATCATCATCATTAAACAACTTTTATGAAGACAAAACAAAAATACAAGAAGGTCCACAAAAAAATGAACTGACAATAAGTTTCAACATGAAAAAATCGACCTATATTGGGCTTGTTTGAAAGTTCTGAGATACTCAACTGATTAGCAAAACTATACGCATATTGAGGCTCATATTTCAGAGGTGGTAATACCGCACTGTGGCATATTTGTTTCTAAGGGTGCATAAAACAAGAATTCTAACAAAGGAAGTCCAAAAAGCTATTGTTTAAAAATTTTGAGGTAATCAATTGATTTAGAATTATTAAAAATCCACGTGCATATTGAGTTTAGAGTTTAGAGGGTTCTAATGCCACATCCGTTTATAAAATTGTAGGTAGCTCTTACAATATAATGGTTAACTTGGACATTTATTATAGCCACAAAGATTTTCCCAGAGCAAAGCGATGTTTTTAACCATTTTAAGGTGCAAAAAAAAATTAGCTAAAAGAAAGCTAAAAACCAATTGTTTGAAAATTCTGAGGTACTCAATTGTCTTAATATTGTCAAAATAACATAAACATGCTGAGCCACAATATTCAGAGGTTGTAATGGTGCACGATAGGGGATTAGTTTCTATGGGTGCAGGCCAAAAAGGATTTTTTAGCCAAAAAGATTTTTACCGAGAAAAGTGGTGTTTTCAGTTGTTTTGCTGTGCAAAACAATAATTTTAGCCTATAGAAGGCCAAAAAGCTATTGTGTGAAAATTCTGAGGTAGTTATTAGATTTATCAAAGTTTTATACGAATATTGAGCGATCAGTATCGTAAGGAGTAATGCCATCCGGTAGTGTGTTCATTTTTGCATGTGCAAGTAGACCGACATACAAAAAGCTAAAATGGATATTTATTTTAACGCTTCATTTGACTAGATAACTCACTTGAGTCTTGAAAAAATTGTGTACAGTTGTATATAGTAGACCTTCAGCTATTCTAGGGCATGATTGGTTGTTCTCCATGTAGATTGAACAAGGAGGTACCTTAAGTTTCAAAAAGGGTGTTTCAAATTCCCAATGGGGCTTCAGATGAACATAGCGAAATTTTCAAACGTCACCACATACAATAACAGTTAAAGATAGACTGATCAGTTTCTTGATTATTTAGATTAAACACGTGATTTCACGTATTTTGTAGGACACTGCACTAAAGGCCGTATTTGAATATAAACTGTTTGATCTTTATCCCATAGCCTCTTGAATCACTTTGTCCTGTTTTGGTCATCAAATCACATTTCTTGGTCCTTAGCACATTTTAACCATCATGACTTGTCAAAAATTGATCAAGTTCTTTCTATCTCGTCGGCATGTTCAATTTTGATTAAATTGAGTTTCCTTTTTCATCACCTTTAGAAGTCACTCCAGTTACCTCGAAAAGAGATTTGGATGTTTCTAGAAATGTGATAGTGCTGAAATGTGTCATTCCCCAATGCAATTAATTGCTGAGAACTTCTGGTGGAATTGCTTTGGTCCCCGCTAACATTGTCTGATGGGTTTCATGGTTCTTTTTGCTTGTATTTTATATATTATAGGCCTCCTTAACGTTTGGTGTTTCGTATGTTGCGTTTTAATTGGTTTTTCTGTGTTTTAATAATGCTTGTAAATTTTATTTAATTAATTAAATTTATAGGTACAATAAAAGTTTGTATCTTTTAGATTGCTTGCTCAAGAATAAAACTTACATGTGAACCAGGCATGTGAACGATTTAATCATTTTAGAAGGTTGGGTGGGAATTCTCTGCCGCTTGCATTTGGTTATCACGTAGAAAGTATTCCTCTAATAATGATATATGAGATGCTTTCATAGTCTACTTATCTAGTGTTCCATGTCCTTTAGGAACAATTCCCTTTGGATCTTGATGTGGAAGAAAAACTTTGGATTATAAGAGTCCCCTGAAAAAAAACAAAATTGAAAGAAAAAAAAATCTCTCGTCAAAGCGAAACCTTTTTTCTTTTTTCAGTTTTCATTTTCTTCTTTATTTTTCAGACGTCATATGCAAACCCTCAACACAAAAATACATACAACTTATTTTTACATATATAGAAGATAGTATAGCAGACATACAATTTATTTTTATATAGATAGATAATTAGTGGGCAATATTTTGTTGAAAGCTCAACTACATCTATGTATTTATTTTTAAGGAATGATAATTATTACTTTCCTCAGGATCAGAAATAAAAAGTTATCCTTAAAACAAATGTTTAAGATTTTTAAAAAGCCTGACCTCAAAGCGAAACTAATACATCAATTACTTTATAATTGAGTTTTATTAATAACGAATATTTCCCATTAATTTTCTTTTTAAATTATTCTTTGGTTGAAGTCACCACTAATTTTTCTAATTATACCACTAATAACTATTAAATCTCCTTTGGTTGAAGTCACCGCTCCTGCTGTGATTACTTCTGTCAGGCAGCACCAACCTTTTAACTTTTTTCAGTTTTCTTTTTATTCTTTATTTTTCAGACGTCATATGCAAACCCTCAACACAAAAACGCATACAACTTGTTTTTATATATATAGAAGATAGTGTAGCAGACATACAATTTATTTTTATATAGATAGATAATTAGTGGGCAATATTTTGTTGAACGATCAACTACATCTATGTATTTATTTTTAAGGAATGATAATTATTACTTTCCTCAGGATCAGAAATAAAAAGTTATCCTTAAAACAAATGTTTAAGATTTTTAAAAAGCCTGACGTCAAAGCGAAACTATAACATCAAGTACTTTATAATTGAGTTTTATTAATAAGGAATATTTCCCATTAATTTTCTTTTTAAATTATTCTTTGGTTGAAGTCACCACAAATTTTTCTAATTATACCACTAATAACTATTAAATCTCCTTTGGTTGAAGTCACCGCTCCTGCTGTGATTACTTCTGTCAGGCAGCACCAACCTTTTAACTTTTTTCAGTTTTCTTTTTATTCTTTATTTTTCAGACGTCATATGCAAACCCTCAACACAAAAATACATACAACTTGTTTTTATATATATAGAAGATAGTGTAACAGACATACAATTTATTTTTATATAGATAGATAATTAGTGGGCAATATTTTGTTGAAAGATCAACTACATCTATGTATTTATTTTTAAGGAATGATAATTATTACTTTCCTCAGGATCAGAATTAAAAAGTTATCCTTAAAACAAATGTTTAAGATTTTTACAAAGCCTGACGTCAAAGCGAAACTATATCATCAAGAACCTTACAATTGAGTTTTATTACTGAGCCAGTGTAGCACAGCGGTATGTGCATCCGACATAAGTCGGAAGGTCACCGGTACGAATCCTGCCACACGCAATTTTTTCGATATTTTGAATATTTTAAAATAAAAAACTTCTATTTATAAGTATTACATGACAACTTCTATTTTGAGTAATAAATTTACTTTGGGATGCTTTTTTTGACCAAGTTATTGCATGTCCTTTAGGAACTTTATAATTGAGTTTTATTAATAAGAAATATTTCCCATTGATTATCTTTTTAAAATATTCTTTGTTTGAAGTCACCGCTAATTATTCTAATTATACCGCTAATAATTATTAAATATCCTTTGGCTGAAGTCACCGCTAATACTGTGATTACTTCTGTCACGCAGGACCAACCTTTTTACTTTTTTCAGTTTTTTTTTCTTCACTTTTCAGACGTCATATGCAAACCCTCAACACAAAAACACATACAACTTATTTTTATATATATAGAAGATAGCGTAACAGACATACAATTTATTTTTATATAAATAGATAATTAGTGGGCAATACTTTGTTGAAAGATCAATTACATCTTTGTGTTTATTTTTTAAGGAATGGTAATTATTACTTTCCTCAGGATCAGAAATAAAAAGCTATCCTTAAAACAAATGTTTAAGATTTTTAAAAAGCCTGACGTCAAAGCGAAACTATATCATCAAGTACTTTATAATTGAGTTTTATTACTAAGCCAGTGTAGCACAGCGGTATATGCATCCGACATAGTCGGGAGGTAACAGGTTCGAATCCTGCTACGGGCAATTTTTAAATATTTTGAATATTTTAAAATAAAAAACCTCTATTTATAACTATTACATGACACCTGCTATTTTGAGAAATTAAATTTACTTTTGGATGCTGTTTTTTGACCAGGTTATTGCTATCTGAAGAATAATGATGAGACTGAATTTTTCAAAAACATTTAAACACAGGATAAATAATTTTTTTGCTGTTAAAATAAGCAGTGAAACTCTAGAGACTTATGGTTTGGAGTCAGAGAAATTTTGCATAATATTCCAAACAAGGGAGTTTTAAACAGTTAATTAGTGGGCCAAATTTTGTTGAAAGATCATTAACTTTATGGTCAAGCAGTGATTTAATTTAATGATGTAAATTGTTAACTACAATGTTTATTATTACATGAATCCTACTCTCTTGAGTAATAAATTTACTTTTGGATATGTTGTGTTTTGACTAGGTTGCGGCTATCTCATCAACAATAATGAGACTAAATTTTTCGAAGATTAAACAAAGAAAAATACAATTTTTCTCTGTTGAAATAATAAATGAAACTCCAGAGAACTATGCGTTGAAGTCAGGGAAACATTGCATAAAATTCCAGGGAAGGGACTTTTAAAAAGATAAACGTTGGGCAATAGTTTGTTAAAAGATCATTAACTTTATGGCCAAGCAGTGATTTAATTTTTAATAGTATTTATTGTTAACTAAAAAGCATTTGATGTTGCAATTTATTTAAAGTAAGCCACTAAACAGTTTTTTTTTGCGATTTTTAGTACTCCGTTATTTGCGGAGATAGATAAAAAATAAAAGATGTTTTCGATACGAGTAATTTTTTCGCTGTTGAAATAATTTGTCAAACTCCAGAGATCTATGCTTTGAAGTCATGGAAATATGAAATAATATTCCAGAGAAGGGAGTTTTTAAAAGATAATTAGTAGGCAATATTTCGTTGAAAGATAATTAATTTTATGGTCAAGCAGTGATTTAATTTGTCATGAAAAATTCAGTCTCATCATTGTTATTCAGATAGCAATAACCTGGTCAAAAAACAGCATAAATATAAAGAATAATATTAAATATAATATAAATATAAAAGAATAATTTAAACAGATAATTAATGGGAAATATTCCTTATTGATAAAACTCAAGTACAAAGTACTTGATGATATAGTTTCGCTTTGACGTCAGGCTTTTTAAAAATCTTAAACATTTGTTTTAAGGATAACTTTTTATTTCTGGTCCTGAGGAAAGTAATAATTACCATTCCTTAAAAAATAAATACATAGATGTAGTTGATCCTTCAAAAAAATTTTGCCCCCTAATTATCTATCCATATAAAAATAAATTGTATGTCTGCTACACTATCTTCTATATAAATAAAAATAAGTTGTATGTATTTTTGTGTTGAGGGTTTGCATATGACGTCTGAAAAATAAAGAAGAAAAAGAAAACTGAAAAAAGAAAAAAGGTTTCGCTTTGACGAAAGATTTTTGTTTTCTTTCAATTTTTTTTTCAGGGGACCCTTATAATCCAAAGCTTTTTGTCCACATAAAGATCCAAAAGGAATTGTTCCTAAAGGACATGGAGCGCTGGATAAGTAGACTATGAAAGCATCTTATATATCATTATTCGAGGAATACTTTCTACGTGATAACCAATTGCAAGCGGTGCAGAATTCCCACCCAACCTTCTAGAATGATTAAATCGTTCACATGCCTAGTTCATATGTAGTTTTTATTCTTGAGCATGAAATCTAAAACATACAAAATTTTATTGTACCAACAAATTTTATTAATAAGATAAAATTTACAAGTATTATTAAAACACAGAAAAAGCAATTTAAACACAACAAACGAAATACCAAACGTGAAGGAGACCTATAATTTATAAAATACAAGCAAAAAGAACCATGAACTAAATAAAGGTGGGAAACCCATCAGAAAATCTAGCGGGGACCAAAGCAATTCCACCGGAAGTTCTCAGCATCTTATTCCATTGGGGAATGACACATTTCAGCACTATCACATTTCTAGAAAGATCCAAATCTCTTTTCGAGGTAACTGGAGTGACTTCTAAAGGTGATGAAAAAGGACACTCAATTTATTCAAAATTGAACATGCCGACGAGATAAAAAGCACTTGATCAATCTTTGACAAGTCATGATGGTTAAAAGGTGCTAAGGACAAAGAAATGTGATTTTATGACCAAAAGAGGACAAAGTGATTGAAGAGGCTATGGGATGAAGATCAGACAGTTGATATTTAAATACGATCTTTAGTGCATTGGCTAGCCAATCACTCGATACTGCAACAAGAACAAAATTGGAAATTCGCAAGGACCTATAATATACGCAAAATCGTACTTTTAATCCAAACGATCAAGAAATATCTCAATATACTTTCAACAAGTGTTGTACGTTGCGACGCTTGAAAATTTGGCTAATTTCATCAAAAGACCCACCAAGATTTAGATACTCACTTTTTGACGCTCAAGGCAAACTCCACCCCCAGCCTACACTAAGAACCACAGATTCTTCTCCATTATAGCTGAAGTTCTATTATATACAACTATAAACAATTTTCTTCATACTTCAACCAAATCATTTAATAACATGAAGTGTTAAATGTCTATTTTGTCATTTGTTTTGTAGGACTACTCGCAACCTGTAGAAACTTTTGCAACCCTGTACAACACCTTAGAACAAAAAGAGATTGGTAAGCTATTGTCCAGTCATGACGGTTAAGATGTGCTAAAGACCAAAATATGCATCTTAATGACCAAAAGAGGACAAACTGATTGAACAGGCTATAGGACGATGACCAGACAATTGATATTTCAATACGTCCTTTAATTTATTGGCATGCATATGACTTGGTAGTGAAATATGATCAAAGTTGTAAGTTCGCAAGGTCCTATAAAATATGTGAAATCACGTGTTTAATCTAAATAATCAAGTAGCTTATCAGTCTATCTTTAACTGCTATTGTATGTGGTGACGTTTTAAAATTTCGCTAAGTTCATCTGAAGCCCCATTGAGAATTTGAAACACCCTTTTTGAGACTTAAGGTACCTCCTCGTTCAATCAACATGGAGAACAACCGATCATTCCTTAGAATAGCTGAAGGTCTACTATATACAACTGTACACAATTTTTTCAAGACTCAAGTGAGGTATCTAGTCGTATGAAGCGTTAAAATAAATATCCATTTTAGCTTTTTGTGTGAAGGACTACTTACACATGCAAAAATGAACACACTACCGGATGGCATTACTCCTTACGAAACTGATCGCTCAATATTCGTATAATACTTTGATAAATCTAATAACTACCACAGGATTTTCACACAATAGCTTTTTGGCCTTCTATAGGCTAAAATTATTGTTTTGCACAGCAAAACAACTGAAAACACCACTTTTCTCGGTAAAAGTCTTTTTGGCTAAAAAATCATTTTTGGCCTGCACCCATTGAAACTAATCCCCTATCGTGCACCATTACAACCTCTGAATATTGTGGCTCAGTATATTTATGTTATTTTGACAATTTTAAGACAATTGAGTACCTCAGAATTTTCAAACAATTGCTTTTTCGCTTTCTTTTAGCTAATTTTTTTTTGCACCTTAAAATGGTTAAAAACACCCCTATACTCTGGGAAAATCTTTGTTGCTATAATAAATGTCCAAGTTTACCATTATATTATAAGGACTACCTACAACTTTATAAACAGATGCGGCATTAGTACCTTCAAAACTCTAAACTAAATATGCATGTGGATTTTTAATAATTCTAAATCAATTGACTATCTCAAAATATTTAAACAATAGCTTTTTTGGACTTCTTTTTTTAGAATTCTTTTTTTGCAGCATGAAATGGCTGGAAATGCCTCTTTGCTGTGGGATATTTTTTTGTCTAAGATAAACTTATTTGCTAACCGTTTTTTTTTTAGGGCTATATGAACCCTTAGAAACAAATTTGCCACAGTGCGGCATTACCACCTCTGAAATATGAGCCTCAATATGCGTATAGTTTTGCAAATCAGCTGAGTATCTCAGAGCTTTCAAACAAGCTCAATATAGGTCGATTTTTTTCATGTTGAAGCTTATTGTCAGTCAAATTTTTTGTGAACCTTCTTGTATTTTTTTTTTGTCTTCATAAAAGTTGTTTAATGATGAAGATTTTCTTCTTGACGTAAGTTGCATATTGATATTTTTCATCTTGAAATTTTGTTTTAAGTTATTTTTTCTCTTCGTGATATCAATTGCATGTTTATTTTTTTCATGAAACATGTTGTTGTTGATTATTTCTTCGTGAAGCCTCTGGCTTGGTAGTATTTCCCTGTGAAAATTAATGTACTTTTAGTTATTCCTCGTGAAACTTGTTTTATGTTGATGTATTCTTTCATAAAACTTATTTCATCTTAATATTTTTCTTTGTAAACCATGTTGAATGTTGCTAGTTTGTTTGTGAAACTTATTGCAGGCTCCTTTGTTCTTGTCAAAAAAAATATTTGTTGATTTTTTCCTCCCAAAACTTGTTGCATGCTGGTTTATTTTAAACCTGTCGCACAATTTTTTTTTTCTTTTTGTATCATGAACGTTAATTTTGTTCGTAAAACATACTATATGTGGATTACTTTTGCAGAAAGCTTAATATGTCTCGATTTATGTCAACGAGAAACTTGTTATATTTTTAATTCTTCTCTATGAAATTTGTTGTACATTGGTTTTTTCTTCGTGGCACTTCTATATTGTGTTTTTTCCTTGTGAAGCCAATTGTGTTCGTGGTACTTGTCACATAATGATTTTTTATCGTCAAACTTAATTTATATTGACTTGTTTGTTCGTGAAGAAATGTTTTTTTGTCATTATATGTTTATTTATTTTTTTCGCGAAACTTAATTTACTATGATATTTTTCTTTGTGAAACTTGTTGCAGGTTGATCTTTTCTTCATGAAACTTCCTGTATGTGGATTATTTCTTGTCCTTTCAAGACCCTTTAATCCCAGTAGTCAATGGGCTCCAATGATACCAAAATCATTACCGAATCAAGGATTCCACACTATCCAAGATTCGTATCTTGGATTGCGTATTCCCAACCCAATCGATCTGAACCCGCCATCAGTTTATAGTGTTTTAAAGGTGCTAACCCATTGGAAAGCAGTCTTCTTGCAATCCTATTACCATCAAAACCACTATGCTTGCACAAACAATCGTAAAAAGCCCCCTCGCTGGTAGCAAATGGCTGGTCCAACTAACATTCACCAATTTCAAACAGACTTTTCCTTGACACACTTGCACTAGAAAATTTGTCTTTATTGGGCTCGTGATTCAATTCACTCTTTAGTGCAACTGATAGAGCCTTGCCGTGACAACAATTGAGCTGAAGTAACCAGGCAAGCCCTAAAGGAAATGAAAGGCACCTTGGCTTTCTCTCCTTGAGGTCTCTCCTGGCACACTAGCCCATCACCCATGCCTCACTATTTCTATTCGACTCTCATCAACTAGATACAGCTACACAGGTGCACGGACAATTAAGGCCATGAATGGTTAGACTGTTGCTCAAGCGGTAACCATGTGCTACACAAATACCAACAAGCCGTATGAATGCCAATTTCATACATACATTGAGGCAAAACTCTCGCCTAACTTCTCTATACAAGTGAGAAGTGACAGTTTTGATCTGTCAAAGTTTGACATACCAATTGGTGTAACAAGTAAAAACTTTGCCTTGACAACAAACAGACCAAAACATACCAGCCAAGACCAAGTGAAAATCAAAGGGAGCACTAGAGCTCTCTCTATCTCTCTTTCTCTCCTTGAGTCTCTCGCTGGCATGCTAGTCAACTTTCCTTGCTAGACATTTCCAATTCCACACACCATCCACACTCGCTGGTATGCTAGTCAACTTTCCTTGCTAGACATTTCCAATTCCACACACCATCACACTCATTCACCGAGTATTCCACACACCATTCCACACTCGCTGGTATGCTAGTCAACTTTCCTTGCTAGACATTTCCAATTCCACACACCATCACACTCATCCACTGAGTATTGCTACACAGGTGCACAGACGCTTAGGGCTGTGAATGGTTAGAACGTTGGTCAAGCGGTAACCATGTGCTACACCACTACTAACAAGCCATATCAATGCCAATTTCATTCATACATTAAGGCCAAACTCTCGCGACTAGCGACCTAACTAGTGCGAACTTTGCCGTGACAACAAACAGACCAAAACATACCAGCCAAGACCAAGTGGAAATCAAAGGGATAAGTAGAGCTTTCTCTATCTCTCTTTCTCTCCTTGAGTCTCTCACTGGTATGCTAGTCAACTTTCCTTGCTAGACATTTCCGATTCCAAACACAATCACACTAATCCACTGAGTATAGCTACAGAGGTGCACAGATGCTTAAGGCCGTGAATGGTGAGACCGTTCCTCAAGTGCTAACCATGTGCTACACCAATACCAACAACAAGTTCATTTAGACTGAAATCCACTTGGCCCGTGTCTACGGTTTCCATTCATCAAGTCCCATTTTTTCTTTTGGATAGTGACCCCCTCACATAAGGTCTGGGAATTATCGGCAGGGGTTCCGGTTGCAAAAATATAATTTTAATTAAATAAACAAACTTTGAACATTTTTCAACATGGGTACTGAATCAAACGGCCTGACTGGCTTATAACCAACAATTGATTAAAAACTCTTATCCTAGTCAAAAGCCCTAAAGCAAATGAAAGAGAGAACTAGAGCTCTCTCATTGGGTCGCCCACTGGCATTTTAGTCAACTTTCCTTGTTAAAAGTTTAGAATGCCGCACATTTGCACATTCATCAACTGAGTACAGCTACACAGGTTTACGGATGCCTTGAGCCGTGATTGATTAGACTGTTGCCTCAGCGGTAGCAAAGCGCTAAGCTTTTCCTTGAGTCTCCCACTGGTATGCTAGTCAACTTTCCTTTCTAGATGTTTCCAATTCCACAAACAATCACACTCATCCACTGAGTATAGCTACACAGGTGCACAGATGCTTAAGGCCGTGAATGGTTAGACCATTGCTCAAGCGGTAACCATGTGCCTCACCAATACCAACAACAGGTTCATTTAGACTGAGATCCACCTTTAGCCCGTGTCTACGGCTTCCATTCATCCAGCTCAATTTTTCTTTTGGATAATGACCCCCTCATATAAGGTCTGGGGATTATCGGCACAGGGTTCCGGCTGCAAATTTACGGAGGGGCTACAACACAACTGAGCTGGAACAAACAGGTTTCACTCATTTGAAAGTGAACCACAAAAATAATTTTGTCGACCCAGAAACCGGCACCTCTACCCAAAGAGTAGAGAGAATCTGGGGTTCCGCAAAGTGGAGGAACAAACGGAACTGAGGTACATCCCGCCATCATTTACATTCATACTTAGTATCCATTATATTCCCATATTAAGATAAGATTAATTCCCTGAGCAACAGAAAAATGTCGACATATTCATCGGCTTTAATAAATAGCAATACTAGGTAGATTGTTTCAATAAGCATTGAACGTCTCAAAAGCCGTTTTAAATAAATGATTCGACAATAACTACGATTCTTACAAACATTTTTCATAATTTGACAAAATACATATTTCCTAATCTACAAAGCCTGAAAATGCTCGGCAAATCAGTACAGTTTTATAAATTGTAACTTATTATGAAGTTCATCACAAATTCATCGACAAATTCATCGGCTATAATAAAACCGCTCGTGGTTACGAACTTTAAGTAATGAGCGATTCGGCTCAATAGTGACCGAAACTCTAAAACGCAACTAAAACGCACCAAAAAATGGGCTTATTATGCTGATTCCAAATATATAAGACTCATCAAGTTTAGTATTACCCAAAAAACTTTCGAGCCTTAGATAAATTGCCTTGTTTTTGAAATAGGGGCGAAACGCCCCCTAAAATCCAAAGAATCTTAAAGAAAATCACACCATCAATTTAGCACACCAGAGAACTACAGTAGAAGTTTCAAGCTCCTATTTACAAAAATGTGGAATTTTGCTGTTTTTGCCAAAAGAAAGATCACTGATGCGTGTTTATTTGTCTTCGTTTTTTTTCTCTCTCCAGGGTTGATCGAATCGAAATAATGGTCCTAGAAGATATAACATGAAAAAAACTTCGTTTTCTTAAAGAGTTAAAGAGGCTGCGTCCCAAAGTTGAACCTTAAAACGTACAGGAATTAGAAGAGGCAGTTGGGGGGCTGCCGCCCCCCAAACACCCAGCTTTTAATGACTCTTTTGTACAGTTTTTTTTTGTGGGGGGACTTCATTGTTACTAATTACTAGTTTCGGCGCAATGGTTCTCCTGTCCTCTTGTGTTTAACATTTTTCGAAGTTATTCCATTATTCATTCATTTCAATTTTTTGTTAATTAAAAGAGGGCCTTTCCGAAGCCAAGAGCAGGGGGTTAGCAAAAAAAACAAAAAACCTGTACAAAAGAGTCTTTAAAAGCTGGGGGTTTGGGGGGCGGCAGCCCCCCAACTGCCTCTTTTAATTCCTGTACGTTTTAAGGTTCGACTTTGGGACGCAGCCTCTTTAACTCTTTAAGAAAACGAAGTTTTTTTCATGTTATTTCTGTACGTTTTTCTACAATCCATGGTGGATGTAATTTAATAATTCCTGTACTCCTCTTACAGGAATTAGGGGAGGAACTTGGGTGGCTGCTGCCCCCCCCCGCTTTTAAATCATTGTATAAAATAGAAAAAAAACAGATAGAATGACCAAAATGTTTCTTTTGCTCATAAGAAGCTAATATTCTGTTATCTCTCAATTGATAAGCTGTCCAGGTGTTATCAAAATTATACACTTTTATTTTGATGTTGTTAAAAAAAACCGCCCGTAAGGGACTTGAACCCTAGACCTGAGGATTAAAAGTCCCACGCTCTACCGACTGAGCTAATCACTTGCATGTGTGTAAATATAACTTCTCAATAATTTTTAAAAATTTCAAATTAACATGGGCTCTTATGGAGAGAAATGCGTTAATTAAGTAGCTAATGCGTGGTTTCTGGAGAACAGGGAAGAAGTTATCGGATCGAGCTGAAATTTTGCGGATAAGCTCCTGGGCCGTAGGGGACCTTAACTTGGGAATTTCAGCCCGGTCGGACAACGTTAAAAGGGGGGGGGGTGGGGTTTGGGGTCGAAACTTTTTGGGGGTTAAGATTTTCCTACGAAACTTTCCAGGAAAATTACTCGGAGAATTCCACATCGAATGAATCGTCGTACACCCAGATCCGATGTCGGCTGTGACCTGTAGGCTAGGCGTCGAGGTAAAAAAGAAAATGAAATTTAAGTGTCTATGCGTAGTTTCTGGAAAACAGGGAAGGAGTGATCGGATCGAGCTGAAATTTCGCAGATAAGCTCCTGGGCCCTAGGGGACCTTAACTTATGAATTTCAGCCGGATCGGACAACGTTAAAGGGGGGCTGGGGTTGACGGGTCGAAACTTTCGGCCAGATTTTCCCCATGAAGGAAAAGTTGGAGGGGGATGAAATTTGGCAGGTTTCTTAGTTGGAGCCTGGGCTACGATATGCATCCCTCCCCATCCCTCTGCGACCACTGAAACCGAAGATCGCTTAACATTGTCGTGGGTCGCCTCTTTATAGAGGCACGAGTGTGCCTCCTTGAGGAAGAAGGTGGGAAATTTTACACTGTGGGAGATAGGATAGAACTCCTTTACGAAATTCTTATAATTGTCTTACATTCTCTTTGCTAACTCAATCTGAGTGGAGGTGCTCCGGAGGAGTTATCTGGGGGCTATTTTCGACGTGTTTGAATTTCTGGGAAAATTTTGTTTACGACAGGGGGTCTTCCAAGAGTGATCGGGGAACTGATTAGAAATTAAAGTATTTTTTAAATGAAAGTATGCTAAGGAGAATTATTCAGGCTGAACCGTCCGCAAGAAATTTTTAAAGGGAGATTTTCAGCGAGGATAGAATTGTCTGGAGGGCATTTGACAGGAGGGGGGATGCACTTTACATTGGATTAAATTTCTACGAAGGAGTTTCCCATGAGTGAGGGGTATATTTTATGGAGGGTGGGCCAGATTTACTGGCATTGTTTGAAAAACGATCAGAAATATAAAAAAAACAGTTTTTTTGGTTGAAAGTAAGGAGCGACATCAAAAATTAAAACAAACAAAAATTAATCCGTATATGAAGGGTTGACCCCTCCCCAATTTCTTGCTCTTTACCCTAAAGTTTGACTGTTTGTCCTAATTTCTTAAGAACGACCACTGAAACACAGGGGCCACTTAATTAGAATAGGGAGCTTTTTTAAAAGTGCTAACAACTTTAGTGTAAAGAGCAAGATATTGAGAAGGGAGTAAACCTTCACACACGGAATGATTTATGTTTGTTTTGAATATTAATGTTGCTTCTTAGTTTAAGTTAAAAAACTGACTTGTTTTTTTTTTCTTTAATAAACGTCTTCAAAGCCGTGTTAGATAAATGACACGACACTATTATATGATTTCTATAAACTTGTTTTATAAATGCGATAAAAATATGTATTTGTTTTGTTTTTATGGCACTTGGTATTAACCAACTGACATATAGCAATCGCCATTTCTGTCGGTCTGTCTGTCTGTCTGTCTGTCGGTTTGTCTGTCTGTCGGTCTGTCGCTCCCGGTTTTGCTACTTTAGGCACTTCCAGGTAGGCTAAGACGATGAAATTTGGCAAGCGTATCAGGGACCAGACCAGATTAAATTAGAAATAGTCGTTTTCACGATTTGACCATCTGGGGGGAAGTGGGGGGCTGGTTAATTCGCAAAAATAGAAAAAATGAAGTATTTTTAACTTATGAGCGAATAATTGGATCTTAATGAAATTTGATGTTTGGTATGATATTGTGTCTCAGAACTTATATTTTAAATCCCGACCGAATCTGATGAAATTGGGGGAGTTGGAGGGGGGAAACCTAAAATCTACGAAAACACTTAGAGTGGAGGGATCGGGATGAAAGTTGATGGGAAAAATAAGTGCAAGTCCCAGATACATGATCGACATAATTGGAACTGATTCACTCTCTTTTGGGTAGTTGGGGGGGGGAGTAATTCTTAAAAATTAAAAAAATTAGGTATTTTCAACTTACGAACGGGTGATCGGATCTCAATGAAATTTGCTGTTCAGAAGGATATCATGTCTTAGAGCTCTTATTTTAAATCTCGACTGGATCTGGTGACGGGGGCGGGCAGTTGGGAGGGGGAAACCTAAAACTTGGAAAACACTTAGAGTGGAGGGATCAGGATGAAACTTGGTGGGAAAAATAAGCACAAGTCCTAGATAAATAATTAACATAACAGAAACGGATCTTCTCTGTTTTGGGGAGTTGGGGGGGGGGGCTAAGATTAATTCTTAAAAAAATAGAAAAAATGAGGTATTTGTAACTTACGAAGGAGTGGTCGGATCTCAATGAAATTTGGAAGGATATCGTGTCTCAGAGCTCTTATTTTAAATCCGGAATAGATCTGGTGACATTGGGGGGAATTGAGGGGGGGGCCTAAAATCTTGGAAAACGCTTAGAGTGGAGGAAACGGGATGAAACTTGGTGGGAAAAATAAGCACAAGTCCTAGATACGTGATTTACATAACCGTGACGGATCCGTTCTCTTTGGGGGAGTTGCGGAGGGTTAATTCTGCACAAATTAGAAAAATGAGGTACTTTTAACTTACGAAGGAGTGATCGGATCTTAATGAAATTTGAAGTTTGGAAGTATATTGTGTCTCAGAGCTCTTATTTTTAATCCTGACTGGATCCGGTGACACTGGGGGGAATTGAGGGGGGACCTAAAATTTTGAAAACACTTAGAGTGGAGGGATCGGGATGAAACTTGGTAGGAAAAATAAGCACACTTCCTAGATTGTAGCAAACAAAGATTGAACAATTGTAGCAAACAAATTTTGCATGGAACTCCCTATATTTTACCCTCCCCCCCCCCTTAATGTGTAAATATACAGTTGAAATTATATATTTCCCCTCTATTCTCCCAATGCGTGTCTCTCGTTTCATACCTTGTACTTATTAATTGAATTAACTGTTTAAAAGAAGAACCGGAAAACAAGTGATGGGTGACCGAATGCATTGGTTTTATATAATTTGGACTATATATTTGCTTTTTAGGGGAAGGTGGGTTGGTGGTAAACTATGGGGGGATCCATGAAAAGGTGTTAGCTATGAAATGTTTTCTTAACATCTTTCCTTCTCTAGGCTTATACCCCTAAGCTTTAACTATTGCTGACGAAATTGCAATTCCCTAAGAAGCAAAGTCCTGCGGATGTAACTGTTCCAGTCATCTATGCAGTCAGCACAGTAAAGGGAAAATATTTTTACACTTTGACAGTCATCAATGATGATTTTACATTCATGAACTTAGCTATTGACTTTTAATTAGTTTCCATGTCCTTTGGGAACAGACAACGCGGACCCCAGTTATTGATCACCTGTTTCAAAGGCCGCCTTTTCAAATTTGCAATTTAAATACGTATTTAAAACGTTTTCTATGAATTTGATGAGCAGAAATGGAAGTAATTCAAAGAATCTATGTCAAAAGATAAGGATAAAATTGTAACTGGAAATTATGAAAAAATTTCTACATAGGCTATAAAGAACGGTATCGATAATTCAAAAAGGCAAGGTAATCATTTTTGATATTATTCTAAAGTTGGGTGTTGAATATTTCGATAGGCTTGCAGACTCAAAGGACTGCAGGTACATACACAGGCTCTTGGTTCGTTTTCTGGGGGGGGGATGATTAACTTAAAAAACAACGAGAATTGGTTTTATTAGTGTGTGGCCTTTTGGAAGAAAATTACTGGTACTTATGTATTATACCTAACACACTCAAGAAGGGTGGTTACGTTAATCATAATAAAATACACCAAAACATGATTTAAATATAATACTTTAGTTTATACAATAGTATAATTTGAGCTATATATTTGCAAATTAGGGGGGGGGGGAGAATATATCTCAGAAATGGGTTAAAAACCTAACCTTACCCCCACCCCCCTGATGTACACATATTTGGCGCAAATCATACAAGTCCAATGCATTCTGTCTCCCGTCATTTGTCCTTATGGCTATGAAACCGGTTTGGTCATTTTGTACATTCAGCTAACAGCTCGACTATTGGGTATGTTACATGGCCTAAGTAACAAATTATTTTATGGTCTTTCCAAACATCAGGGTGGTTTATCTGACTCTACCCCGCCCTCTTTCGTTAGTTTATTTCAGCTAGATTCTATATAGCAAGATTCTGATGATCACATATTGTTTCTCTGTTATTATTAGAGAAGCGCATTTAATTTTTACCTTTCTAAAATCCCCCTTCAATGAAACTAAAAATGCGTAAAGTGGGCTTGCTTACAGGTAACATTATCTATACAGCGAAGCTCCATGAGCCCCGCTGGCAGCGGGGTGAGTATAATATTCTATATTTTTTCAATAAAGTGTTAAAAAAAACCTCAGACTAGGTTTTTTAAATAAATATAGAACAACATATATAAAACAAATTCCAATTTATTCAAACAATAATAAAAAGATCAGTTTTTTATGCCAGTTAAAATTTTTAGAAATGATTTCATTTTTTTTTTATTAATATACAGTGGTTCATTTTTGGTCTATGTGTCCGATTCCACGTCTTCTTTGCTTAGGGGTGGTGCTTCTAAATCTTCCAAAGTTGTGTATGTCAATCCCGTGAATGACCAGTCGACTGATGACTGCTGTATATGAGATTTCTTTGAGTATGGCCAGTTCCTCTTCGGCTAGTAATTGGATGTCAGCAAACTGAAAAAAAATCTTTCAATTTGTGTGGTTTTTTTCTCGTGAATGGGTTGCTATTGGGTCAAATTTTCAATGAGATCACAAAGACGAACATTTATTGGACGATTTCCTTGTGAACTACAACAAAACAAAAGCCCAAGTCTTACTAGGAATGGTATTTCCATAGAGAATGGTTGTGAAAAAAAGCATTTTGAAAATAATATATCTTTATACTTGAAATTAGCGATTTTCTGGTTTGCGCTTGTCTCTATCAAGCTTTCCTGTTTTTCGATTATCAAATATCCTTATATTTGAAAGAGCTGTCAGCCGACAATAAAGATTCCGGAAAACGTTGCATTGTGTGACGAGCAAAACTCGGCACAGCCAAAAAAGCACATTACGTGCTTACATTACATAAGCAGAATACGTAGTTACTAAAAAAACAATGTACTAATTATAAAAACTAAACTAAGCAGGAGGGGTGCTTTATAGTTCAAGTACAATTTCATCATGTTATTAAATAGAAAATTTTTTATTTTTAACTGCAAGCAAGGAGCGACATTAAAACTTATAACGACCAGAAGTTATTTTGTGTATGAATGGTGCTGTATCCTCTTCGATGCAACGCTCTTTACGCTACAGTTTGACTCTTTCTCACAACTCTACTGTTTAAAACAATAAAAAGCTTTAGCGTAAAGAGTGATGCATTGAGTAGGGGACAACCCCTTTCAATACGGAATAATTTCTGTTCGTTTTGTCTTAATGTCACTCCTTACTTGCAGTTAAAAACTTTTTTATTTAATTATTGAATGTTTTTGAATTAATGCACGTTTTGATTTTGGTTCACCCCATATGAATAATTAAAACCTAAGACGAACATTTATTGGACGATTTCTTTTTTAACTACAACAAAACAAAAACCCAATTTTTTCTAGGAATGGTATTTCCTTATGGAATGGTTGTGAAAAAATGGTTTTTTTGAAAATAATATGTTTTTATGGCACTTGGTATTAACCAAGTGACATATAGCAATCGCCAATTCTGTCGGTCTGTCTGTCTGTCGGTCCCGGTTTTTGCTACTTTAGGCACTTCCAGGTAATCTAGGACGATGAAATTTGGGAAGCGTATCAGGGACCAGACCAGATTAAATTAGAAATAGTCGTTTTCCCGATTTGACCATCCGGGGGGAGTGGGGGGGCCGGTTAATTTGGAAAAAATAGAAAAAATGAAGTATTTTTAACTTATGAGCGGGTGATTGGATCTTAATGAGATGTGATGTTTAAAATGATATTGTGTCTTAGAGCTCATATTTTAAATCCCGACCCGATCTGATGACACTGGGGGGAGTTCGAGGGGGGAAACCTAAAATCTTGGAAAACACTTAAAGTGGAGGGATCGGGATGAAACTTGATGGGATAAATAAGCATAAGTCCCAGATACATGATTGACAAAATCGGAACTGATTCGATCTCTTTGGGGTAGTTGGGAGGGGGAGTAATTCTTAAAAATAAAAAAATGAGGTATTTTCAACTTACGAACGGGTGATTGGATCTAAATGAAATTTGATGAGTAGAAGGATATCGTGTGTTAGAGCTCTCATTTTAAATCCTGACCGGATCTGGTGACGGTGGTGGGGAGTTGGAAGGGGGAAACCTAAAACTTGGAAAACACTTAGAGTGGAGGGATCGGGATGAAACATGGCGGGAAAAATAAACACAAGTCCTAGATAGATGATTGACATAAACGGAACGGATCCGCTCTCTTTGAGGTAGTTGGGGAGGGGGATTTCTGAAAAATTAAGAAATGAGGTATTTTTAACTTACGAACGGATGATCCGATCTCAATGAAATTTGATATTTAGAAGAACATCGTGGCTCAGAGCTCTTATTTTAAACCCGACCAGATCTGGTGACATTGGGGGGAGTTGGGAGGGGTAAACCTAAAACTTGGAAAACACATAGAGTGGAGGGATCGGGATGAAAGTTGGTGGAAAAAAACACGAGTCCTAGATACATGATAGACATAACCAGAACGGATCCGCTCTCTTTGGGGTAGTTGGAGGGGGGGGGTTAATTCTGAAAAATTGGAAAAAATGAGGTATTTTTAACTTACGAACGGGTGATTGGATCTCCATGAAATTTGATATTTAGAAGGATATCGTGTCTCAAAGCTCTTATTTTAAATCCTGACGGGATCTGGTGACATTGGGGGAAGTTTGGGGTGGGGAAACCTAAAATGACAGAAAACGCTTAGATTGGAGGGATTGGTATGAAAATTGGCTGGAACATTAAGCTGAAGTCTTGCATACGTGATTCACATAATTGGAACGGATGCGCTCAATTGGGGGGGGGGGGTATTCTGAAAAATAAGAAAAAATGACGTATTTTTAATTTTAAAAACTATATTCAAATTCTGACCAGATCCTGTGACATTCGGGGGAGTTGGAGGAGGAAACTGGAATTCTTGGAAAACATGAAAATTGGGGTATTTTTATCTTACGAAAAGATGATCGGATCGTAATGAAATTTGAATTTTAGAAGGAATTTATATCGCAGAGCTCTTATTTCAAATTCCGACCGGATCTTTTGACATTGGGAGGAGTTGGAGGGGGAAATCTTGGAAAAACACTTGAAGTGGAGGAATCGGGATGAAGCTTGGTGGATAGAATAAACAAATGTCCTTGATACGTGATTGACAGAATTATACTGGATTTGCTCTCTTTTGGGGAGTTGGGGGGAGGGGTTCAGTGATTTGGCGAGTTTGTCGCTTCTGGACTTGCTAGGGCGATGAAAATTGGTAGGCGTGTCAGGGAGCTGCACAATTTGACTTGATAAAGTCGTTTTCCCAGATTTGACCGTCTGGGGGCAAAAAGGAAGAGGAAAAATTAGAAAAAATTAAGTATTTATAACTTACGAGTTGGTGATCGGATCTTAATGAATTTTGATATTTAGAAGGACTTTGTGACTCAGAGCTCTTATTTTAAATCTTGACCGGCATTAAGCCTCTTATTTTCCTTTTTAAATCAATCTATTGATTCATAGAATTCTGTTAGAGCTCATACCATATAATCTCTTGGCTCTTAGCTCTTCTCGCCTCGTCACAAGTGCCATATGAGCTCTTAGCTCCTGTTTTATATTTGCAGAGCCTGAAAATGCCCAGCAAATTAATACGATTATCTCAAGTGGCCACTGCACTAGTCAATGTATACTAATTTATCACTTAATGTAGTGTTTGATAATTTAAAAAGTGTTATCAAGAAATCTTTCCTCTTACCTAGTAAAAGGTTCTTACTGAGAATTTAAAGTGGCGAAACCCTATATAGGCCAGTGTATTCTCCTGATGAGCCCTTGTGTTTGGTTGTTGCCTCTGAATTATTTGTCTTTATTATTTTTTCTATTGTTTGGTAAATGACGACTTATACTTATTGACGACATGACTGCCTGTCCATGGATTATTCTTTATAGTTGATTGTGTATGGCTTTGCTGTTTGACCTATGTGATTGTATGGATGCGTAGGGTTAAGGCCTCATTAAAGTGCTGGTTTATATTAATCACTAATTTAGGAAAACAGTCGTCTTCCTTTTCTCCTTCAGTCTCTCTCTTTTTTTTCTTTTTTTTTGTGTTTGTGCTGTTGCATTGGTGATTTTTCTTTTCATGATATATATATATATATATATATATATATATATATATATATATATATATATATATATATATATATATATATATATATATATATACCAACTGCTGGTTTGTCGACTGACGTCATTATAAGGATAAATAATGTTTGTCGACTAACGTCATTATAAAGATTGAGTTGTGTGTCGTCATGAAGTTGTTTGTCGACTGACATCATGTTTGTCGACTGAAGAAATTACAGACCGGGACACCAGGACACAAATAACGACTGGGACACAGGGAATATAAATGACGACCGGGACACTCAAAGATAAATTATAGACTGGGACACCGAGACACGAATAACGACTGGGACATATAAATGACGCCACCCCAACACCTAGTTGGTGGGGCTGCTTCGTGCCTCCCCCCAAGCCCCCCGCGCGTAAGTAGTTACGCTCCATATTAGTTACGCGCCATTGTAGTTGTGTCCCTGTGTCCCACCTGTTAATACATATATATATATATATATATATATATATATATATATATATATATATATATATATATATATATATATATATATATATATATATATATATATATATATATATATATATATATATATGTTTATAACTACGTAAAACTTGGGCATATACAAAATTCTTCGATGTCCCATTGTCTGTGCATATAAATAAATATAAATTGTCCATGGGAAAAACAATCCGTATTCAGATCTATACCTCATTATTCTAATGATTGCCCTTGAGCTTTGTTGATGGTGATTGCTAATCGAACATTCCCTGTGCCCCCATCGTTATTTATATATCCCCCTGTGCCCCCAGCTTCCCCGTTGTAGTTGTTACCCTTTGTCCCGGTCCTCATTTATATTAAATAATTTCTTAGACCACAGTGCTTTTCCATTTACAAAACAAATAATTGAAGAAAAAACGGGTTTATTTTTTTATAATAAAGCAGTGACAAAAGAATAAAATAAAAACTACACTTTAACTAACAAAAAATAAAAATACTCCCTATATTTTGGCCCCACCTCCGGGAGCCTTTCTCAACGGAAAAAAAACAAAAAAGGAGAAAATTACAACAATTTAAGACTATTTTAAGACATTATAAAAATGCCATGACAACTAAACCAAACTAAAAATATAAACAATCAAATATAAAAGAAACAAGAACTCACATTTTAAAACAAACACTCCCGCACTTGACTGTAACTTTAAAAAAACAGCAATAATTGTTTCTATTGGCACTTTCCTCTGCCACAATCGCTGTATAAATGGGGATCTATCAAAAATGAAAAATATAAATACTTGTAACAATACGAAAAAGAGGTAACCCAACCCCCAAAACCAATCAAAATCTTATAGGTTAATGAAACACAATTATGAATTATAAATTGAATGGATTTTTTCATTTGCTATTTTAGCTGCCGTCCGTTGAGTTCTTACAGCATTGACCATGCTTTGACCTCCGTTCGCAAGGTTATTACTTGTTTCAGGACAGTTATGCAAATCAATACTCATTGAAGTTTTTGACTGATCTTTAATTAAACTGTTATAAATTGAATTTGTTTTAAAATCCCCCTCATCTCTATTTATACTAATACCCCCATGGATAATCTTTTTTATTTCTATAATTTCTCTGAAACTTTGTAAAAGTCCTACAGACTTATCAATAATTTTTGTCTGAAATTATAGAAATAGAGAGAATAGAGATATAGAGAAATTATAGAAATAAAAAAGATTATCTATGGGCGTATTAGTATAAATAGAGATGAGGGGGATTTTAAAATAAATTCAATTTATAATAGTTTAATCAAAGACCAGTCAAAAACTTCAATGAGTATTGATTTGCATAATTGTCCTGAAACAAGTAATAACCTTGCGAACTGAGGTCAAAGCATGGTCAATACTGTAAGAAGTCAACGGACGACAGCTAAAATAGCAAATGAAAAAATTCATTCAATTTATAATTCATAATTGTGTTTCATTAACCTATTAGATTTTGGTTGGTTTTGGGGGTTGGGTGACCTCTTTTTCGTATTGTTACAAGTATTTATATTTTTCATTTTTGATAGATCCCCATTTATACAGCGATTGTGGCAGAGGAAAGTGCCAATAGAAACAATTATTGCTGTTTGTTCTAAAGTTACAGTCAAGTGCGGGAGTGTTTGTTTAAAATGTGAGTTCTTGTTTCTTTTATATTTGATTGTTTATATTTTTAGTTTGGTTTAGTTGTCATTGCATTTTTATAATGTCTTAAAAATAGTCTTAAATTGTTGTAATTTTCTCCTTTTTTGTTTTTTTTCCGTTGAGAAAGGCTCCCGGAGGTGGGGCCGAAATATTCGGAGTATTTTTATTTTTTGTTAGTTAAAGTGTAGTTTTTATTCAATTTTGTTGTCACTGCTTTATTATAAAAAAATTAAACCCGTTTTTTCTTCAATTATTCGTTTCTCATTTATATTCCCAGTATCCAGTATCCATCTATTAATAACATTTTTTAACATTTGAATCAACTTATTGGTGCACCGTGCACCTGTGTAGCTATATCTAGTTGATGAGAGTCGAAAGGAAAGAGTGAGGCATGTGTGATTGGCCAGTGTGCCAGGAGAGACCCCAGAGAGAGAGAGCCAAGGTGCCTTTCATTTCCTTTTAGGCTTTTCTGGTTACTTTAGCTCAATTATTGTCACGGCAAGGCTCTATCAGTTGCACTAAAGAGTGAATTGAATCACGAGCCCAATAAAGGACAAATTCTCTAGTGGAAGTGTGTCAAGGGAAAGTCTGTTTGAAATTGGCGAATGTTAGTTGGATCATCTAACTGCTACCAGCAAGAGGCCTTTTGGTGATTGTTTGTGCAAGCATAGTGGTTTTGATGGTGCTAGGATTGCAAGAGGACTTCTTTCCAATGGGATTGCACCTGTAAAACACTATAAACTGATGGTGGGTTCAGAACGATTGGGTTGGGAACACCAGGGTATCACTCTGATCCAAACATCTGTTGAGCTATACGAATCTTGGATAGTGTGGAATTCTTGATTCGGTAATGATTTTGGTATCACTGGAGCCTTTGACTAATGGGATTAAAGGGACTTGAAAGGACAAGAAATAACCATCACACATTAAGTTTCATGAAGAAAAGATCAACCTGCAACAAGTTTCACAAAGAAAAATATCCTAGTAAATTAAGTTTCGCGAAAAAATAAATAAACATATAATGAGCTTCACGAAAAAAAGTCAATATAAATTAAGTTTGACGATAAGAAATCATTATGCGAGAAGTACCACGAACAAAATTGGCTTCACAAGGAAAAAAAAACAATATAGAAGTGCCACGAAGAAAAAACCAATGTACAAATAAATTTCATAGAGAAGAATTAAAATATAACAAGTTTCTCGTAGACATAAATCGAGATATATTAAGCTTTCTGCAAAAGTAATCCACATATAATATGTTTGACGAACAAAAATTAACGTTCATGATACAAGAAGAAAAAAACTATGTTCGACAAGTTTAAAATAAACTAGCATGCAATAAGTTTTGGGAAGAAAAAATCAACACATTTTTTTTTCCAAAGAACAAAGGAGCATGCAATAAGTTTCACAAAAAAAATAGCAACATTCAACATGGTTTACAAAGAAAAATATTAAGATGAAATAAGTTTTATGGAAGAAAACATCAACGTAAAACAAGTTTCACGAGGAATAACTAAAAGTACATTAATTTTCACAGGGAAAAACTACCATGCAAGAGGCTTCACGAAGAAATAATCAACAACAACATGTTTCATGAAAAAAATAAACATGTAATTGATTTCACGAAGAGGAAAAATAACTTAAAACAAAATTTCAAGATGGAAAATATCAATACGCAACTTACGTTAAGAAGAAAATCATCATCATTAAACAACTTTTATGAAGACAAAACAAAAATACAAGAAGGTCCACAAAAAAAATGAACTGACAATAAGTTTCAACATGAAAAAATCGACCTATATTGGGCTTGTTTGAAAGTTCTGAGATACTCAACTGATTAGCAAAACTATACGCATATTGAGGCTCATATTTCAGAGGTGGTAATACCGCACTGTGGCATATTTGTTTCTAAGGGTGCATAAAACAAGAATTCTAACAAAGGAAGTCCAAAAAGCTATTGTTTAAAAATTTTGAGGTAATCAATTGATTTAGAATTATTAAAAATCCACGTGCATATTGAGTTTAGAGTTTAGAGGGTTCTAATGCCGCATCCGTTTATAAAGTTTTAGGTAGTCCTTACAGTATAATGGTTAACTTGGACATTTATTATAGCCACAAAGATTTTCCCAGAGCAAAGCGGTGTTTGTAACCATTTTAAGATGCAAAAAAACTTTTAGCTAAAAGAAAGCTAAAAAGCAATTGTTTGAAAATTCTGAGGTACTCAATTGTCTTAATATTGTCAAAATAACATAAACATACTGAGCCACAATATTCAGAGGTTGTAATGGTGCACGATAGGGGATTAGTTTCTATGGGTGCAGGCAAAAAAGGATTTTTTAGCCAAAAAGATTTTTACCGAGAAAAGTGGTGTTTTCAGTTGTTTTGCTGTGCAAAACAATAATTTTAGCCTATAGAAGGCCAAAAAGCTATTGTTTAAAAATTTTGAGGTAATCAATTGATTTAGAATTATTAAAAATCCACGTGCATATTGAGTTTAGAGTTTAGAGGGTTCTAATGCCGCATCCGTTTATAAAGTTTTAGGTAGTCCTTACAGTATAATGGTTAACTTGGACATTTATTATAGCCACAAAGATTTTCCCAGAGCAAAGCGGTGTTTGTAACCATTTTAAGATGCAAAAAAACTTTTAGCTAAAAGAAAGCTAAAAAGCAATTGTTTGAAAATTCTGAGGTACTCAATTGTCTTAATATTGTCAAAATAACATAAACATACTGAGCCACAATATTCAGAGGTTGTAATGGTGCACGATAGGGGATTAGTTTCTATGGGTGCAGGCAAAAAAGGATTTTTTAGCCAAAAAGATTTTTACCGAGAAAAGTGGTGTTTTCAGTTGTTTTGCTGTGCAAAACAATAATTTTAGCCTATAGAAGGCCAAAAAGCTATTGTGTGAAAATTCTGAGGTAGTTATTAGATTTATCAAAGTTTTATACGAATATTGAGCGATCAGTATCGTAAGAAGTAATGCCATCCGGTAGTGTGTTCATTTTTGCATGTGCAAGTAGACCGACATACAAAAAGCTAAAATGGATATTTATTTTAACGCTTCATTTGACTAGATAACTCACTTGAGTCTTGAAAAAATTGTGTACAGTTGTATATAGTAGACCTTCAGCTATTCTAGGGCATGATTGGTTGTTCTCCATGTAGATTGAACAAGGAGGTACCTTAAGTTTCAAAAAGGGTGTTTCAAATTCCCAATGGGGCTTCAGATGAACATAGCGAAATTTTCAAACGTCACCACATACAATAACAGTTAAAGATAGACTGATCAGTTTCTTGATTATTTAGATTAAACACGTGATTTCACGTATTTTGTAGGACACTGCACTAAAGGCCGTATTTGAATATAAACTGTTTGGTCTTTATCCCATAGCCTCTTGAATCACTTTTTCCTGTTTTAGTCATCAAATCACATTTCTTGGTCCTTAGCACATTTTAACCATCATGACTTGTCAAAAATTGATCAAGTTCTTTCTATCTCGTCGGCATGTTCAATTTTGATTAAATTGAGTTTCCTTTTTCATCACCTTTAGAAGTCACTCCAGTTACCTCGAAAAGAGATTTGGATGTTTCTAGAAATGTGATAGTGCTGAAATGTGTCATTCCCCAATGCAATTAATTGCTGAGAACTTCTGGTGGAATTGCTTTGGTCCCCGCTAACATTGTCTGATGGGTTTCATGGTTCTTTTTGCTTGTATTTTATATATTATAGGCCTCCTTAACGTTTGGTGTTTCGTATGTTGCGTTTTAATTGGTTTTTCTGTGTTTTAATAATGCTTGTAAATTTTATTTAATTAATTAAATTTATAGGTACAATAAAAGTTTGTATCTTTTAGATTGCTTGCTCAAGAATAAAACTTACATGTGAACCAGGCATGTGAACGATTTAATCATTTTAGAAGGTTGGGTGGGAATTCTCTGCCGCTTGCATTTGGTTATCACGTAAAAAGTATTCCTCTAATAATGATATATGAGATGCTTTCATAGTCTACTTATCTAGTGTTCCATGTCCTTTAGGAACAATTCCCTTTGGATCTTGATGTGGAAGAAAAACTTTGAATTATAACAGTCCCCTGAAAAAAAAAAAAATTGAAAGAAAAAAAAAATCTCTCGTCAAAGCGAAACCTTTTTCTTTTTTCAGTTTTCTTTTTCTTCTTTATTTTTCAGACGTCATATGCAAACCCTCAACACAAAAATACATACAACTTATTTTTACATATATAGAAGATAGTATAGCAGACATACAATTCATTTTTATATAGATAGATAATTAGTGGGCAATATTTTGTTGAAAGCTCAACTACATCTATGTATTTATTTTTAAGGAATGATAATTATTACTTTCCTCAGGATCAGAAATAAAAAGTTATCCTTAAAACAAATGTTTAAGATTTTTAAAAAGCCTGACCTCAAAGCGAAACTAATACATCAGTTACTTTATAATTGAGTTTTATTAATAACGAATATTTCCCATTAATTTTCTTTTTAAATTATTCTTTGGTTGAAGTCACCACTAATTTTTCTAATTATACCACTAATAACTATTAAATCTCCTTTGGTTGAAGTCACCGCTCCTGCTGTGATTACTTCTGTCAGGCAGCACCAACCTTTTAACTTTTTTCAGTTTTCTTTTTATTCTTTATTTTTCAGACGTCATATGCAAACCCACAACACAAAAATACATACAACTTGTTTTTATATATATAGAAGATAGTGTAATAGACATACAATTTATTTTTATATAGATAGATAATTAGTGGGCAATATTTTGTTGAAAGATCAACTACATCTATGTATTTATTTTTAAGGAATGGTAATTATTACTTTCCTCAGGATCAGAAATAAAAAGTTATCCTTAAAACAAATGTTTAAGATTTTTACAAAGCCTGACGTCAAAGCGAAACTATATCATCAAGAACTTTACAATTGAGTTTTATTACTGAGCCAGTGTAGCACAGCGGTATGTGCATCCGACATAAGTCGGAAGGTCACCGGTACGAATCCTGCCACACGCAATTTTTTCGATATTTTGAATATTTTAAAATAAAAAACTTCTATTTATAAGTATTACATGACAACTTCTATTTTGAGTAATAAATTTACTTTGGGATGCTTTTTTTGACCAAGTTATTGCATGTCCTTTAGGAACTTTATAATTGAGTTTTATTAATAAGAAATATTTCCCATTGATTATCTTTTTAAAATATTCTTTGTTTGAAGTCACCGCTAATTATTCTAATTATACCGCTAATAATTTTTAAATATCCTTTGGCTGAAGTCACCGCTAATACTGTGATTACTTCTGTCACGCAGGACCAACCTTTTTACTTTTTTCAGTTTTTTTTTCTTCACTTTTCAGACGTCATATGCAAACCCTCAACACAAAAACACATACAACTTATTTTTATATATATAGAAGATAGCGTAATAGACATACAATTTATTTTTATATAAATAGATAATTAGTGGGCAATACTTTGTTGAAAGATCAATTACATCTTTGTGTTTATTTTTTAAGGAATGGTAATTATTGCTTTCCTCAGGATCAGAAATAAAAAGCTATCCTTAAAACAAATGTTTAAGATTTTTAAAAAGCCTGACGTCAAAGCGAAACTATATCATCAAGTACTTTATAATTGAGTTTTATTACTAAGCCAGTGTAGCACAGCGGTATATGCATCCGACATAGTCGGGAGGTAACAGGTTCGAATCCTGCTATGGGCAATTTTTAAATATTTTGAATATTTTAAAATAAAAAACCTCTATTTATAACTATTACATGACACCTGCTATTTTGAGAAATTAAATTTACTTTTGGATGCTGTTTTTTGACCAGGTTATTGCTATCTGAAGAATAATGATGAGACTGAATTTTTCAAAAACATTTAAACACAGGATAAATAATTTTTTTGCTGTTAAAATAAGCAGTGAAACTCTAGAGACTTATGGTTTGGAGTCAGAGAAATTTTGCATAATATTCCAAACAAGGGAGTTTTAAACAGTTAATTAGTGGGCCAAATTTTGTTGAAAGATCATTAACTTTATGGTCAAGCAGTGATTTAATTTAATGATGTAAATTGTTAACTACAATGTTTATTATTACATGAATCCTACTCTCTTGAGTAATAAATTTACTTTTGGATATGTTGTGTTTTGACTAGGTTGCGGCTATCTCATCAACAATAATGAGACTAAATTTTTCGAAGATTAAACAAAGAAAAATACAATTTTTCTCTGTTGAAATAATAAATGAAACTCCAGAGAACTATGCGTTGAAGTCAGGGAAACATTGCATAATATTCCAGGGAAGGGACTTTTAAAAAGATACTCGTTGGGCAATAGTTTGTTAAAAGATCATTAACTTTATGGCCAAGCAGTGATTTAATTTTTAGTAGTATTTATTGTTAACTAAAAAGCATTTGATGTAGCAATTTATTTAAAGTAAGCCACTAAATAGTTTTTTTTACGATTTTTAGTACTCCCTTATTTGTGGAGATAGATAAAGAATAAAAGATGTTTCGGATACGAGTAATTTTTTCGCTGTTGAAATAATTTGTCAAACTCCAGAGATCTATGCTTTGAAGTCATGGAAATATGAAATAATATTCCAGAGAAGGGAGTTTTTAAAAGATAATTAGTAGGCAATATTTTGTTGAAAGATAATTAATTTTATGGTCAAGCAGTGATTTAATTTGTCATGAAAAATTCAGTCTCATCATTGTTATTCAGATAGCAATAACCTGGTCAAAAAACAGCATAAATATAAAGAATAATATTAAATATAATATAAATATAAAAGAATAATTTAAACAGATAATTAATGGGAAATATTCCTTATTGATAAAACTCAAGTACAAAGTACTTGATGATATAGTTTCGCTTTGACGTCAGGCTTTTTAAAAATCTTAAACATTTGTTTTAAGGATAACTTTTTATTTCTGGTCCTGAGGAAAGTAATAATTACCATTCCTTAAAAAATAAATACATAGATGTAGTTGATCCTTCAAAAAAATTTTGCCCCCTAATTATCTAGCCATATAAAAATAAATTGTATGTCTGCTACACTATCTTCTATATAAATAAAAATAAGTTGTATGTATTTTTGTGTTGAGGGTTTGCATATGACGTCTGAAAAATAAAGAAGAAAAAGAAAACTGAAAAAAGAAAAAAGGTTTCGCTTTGACGAAAGATTTTTGTTTTCTTTCAATTTTTTTTTCAGGGGACCCTTATAATCCAAAGCTTTTTGTCCACATAAAGATCCAAAAGGAATTGTTCCTAAAGGACATGGAGCGCTGGATAAGTAGACTATGAAAGCATCTTATATATCATTATTCGAGGAATACTTTCTACGTGATAACCAATTGCAAGCGGTGCAGAATTCCCACCCAACCTTCTAGAATGATTAAATCGTTCACATGCCTAGTTCATATGTAGTTTTTATTCTTGAGCATGAAATCTAAAACATACAAAATTTTATTGTACCAACAAATTTTATTAATAAGATAAAATTTACAAGTATTATTAAAACACAGAAAAAGCAATTTAAACACAACAAACGAAATACCAAACGTGAAGGAGACCTATAATGTATAAAATACAAGCAAAAAGAACCATGAACTAAATAAAGGTGGGAAACCCATCAGAAAATCTAGCGGGGACCAAAGCAATTCCACCGGAAGTTCTCAGCATCTTATTCCATTGGGGAATGACACATTTCAGCACTCTCACATTTCTAGAAAGATCCAAATCTCTTTTCGAGGTAACTGGAGTGACTTCTAAAGGTGATGAAAAAGGACAGTCAATTTATTCAAAATTAAACATGCCGACGAGATAAAAAGCACTTGATCAATTTTTGACAAGTCATGATGGTTAAAAGGTGCTAAGGACCAAGAAATGTGATTTGATGACCAAAAGAGGACAAAGTGATTGAAGAGGCTATGGGATGAGGATCAGACAGTTGATATTTAATACGATCTTTAGTGCATTGGCTAGCCAATCACTCGATACTGCAACATGAACAAAATTGGAAATTCGCAAGGACCTATAATATACGCAAAATCGCACTTTTAATCCAAACGATCAAGAAATATCTTAATATACTTTCAACAAGTGTTGTACATTGCGACGCTTGAAAATTTGGCTAATTTCATCAAAAGACCCACCAAGATTTAGATACTCACTTTTTGACGCTCAAGGCAAACTCCACCCCCAGCCTACACTAAGAACCACAGATTCTTCTCCATTATAGCTGAAGTTCTATTATATACAACTATAAACAATTTTCTTCATACTTCAACCAAATCATCTAATAACATGAAGTGTTAAATGTCTATTTTGTCATTTGTTTTGTAGGACTACTCGCAACCTGTAGAAACTTTTACAACCCTGTACAACACCTTAGAACAAAAAGAGATTGGTAAGCTATTGTCCAGTCATGACGGTTAAGATGTGCTAAAGACCAAAATATGCATCTTAATGACCAAAAGAGGACAAACTGATTGAACAGGCTATAGGACGATGACCAGACAATTGATATTTCAATACGTCCTTTAATTTATTGGCATGCATATGACTTGGTAGTGAAATATGATCAAAGTTGTAAGTTCGCAAGGTCCTATAAAATACGTGAAATCACGTGTTTAATCTAAATAATCAAGTAGCTTATCAGTCTATCTTTAACTGCTATTGTATGTGGGGACGTTTTAAAATTTCGCTAAGTTCATCTGAAGCCCCATTGAGAAATTGAAACACCCTTTTTGAAACTTAAGGTACCTCCTCGTTCAATCAACATGGAGAACAACCGATCATTCCTTAGAATAGCTGAAGGTCTACTATATACAACTGTACACAATTTTTTCAAGACTCAAGTGAGGTATCTAGTCGTATGAAGCGTTAAAATAAATATCCATTTTAGCTTTTTGTGTGAAGGACTACTTACACATGCAAAAATGAACACACTACCGGATGGCATTACTCCTTACGAAACTGATCGCTCAATATTCGTATAAAGCCGTCCTGGCCGAGTTGGTTGGGGCGCTGGATTCGGGATCCTTTGTCTGAGAGGACGCGGGTTCGAATCCCAGTGTACCCAATTCTTCAGTTGGGACGGGGGTCAGTGGCGTGATTCTGTAAGCTTAGCCAGAGTCGACCCAGCTCTAAATGGGTACCTGGAGAAATCTGGGGAAGGTAAACAGGAAGGGTGTGTGAAAGCACAGGATGGCTGGCCCCCAACCCCCCATTGCACTTCCTGGCTGAAGGGCCAAGAAACGGAGATCAGCGCCGCCGGTAGGGACTGTAAAGTCTAATGCCGTATCCTTTACCTTTACCTTACTTTGATAAATCTAATAACTACCACAGGATTTTCACACAATAGCTTTTTGGCCTTCTATAGGCTAAAATTATTGTTTTGCACAGCAAAACAACTGAATACACCACTTTTCTCGGTAAAAGTCTTTTTGGCTAAAAAATCATTTTTGGCCTGCACCCATTGAAACTAATCCCCTATCGTGCACCATTACAACCTCTGAATATTGTGGCTCAGTATATTTATGTTATTTTGACAATTTTAAGACAATTGAGTACCTCAGAATTTTCAAACAATTGCTTTTTCGCTTTCTTTTAGCTAATTTTTTTTGCACCTTAAAATGGTTAAAAACACCCCTATACTCTGGGAAAATCTTTGTTGCTATAATAAATGTCCAAGTTTACCATTATATTATAAGGACTACCTACAACTTTATAAACAGATGCGGCATTAGTACCTTCAAAACTCTAAACTAAATATGCATGTGGATTTTTAATAATTCTAAATCAATTGACTATCTCAAAATATTTAAACAATAGCTTTTTTGGACTTCTTTTTTTAGAATTCTTTTTTTGCACCATGAAATGGCTGGAAATGCCTCTTTGTTGTGGGATATTTTTTTGTCTAAGATAAACTTATTTGCTAACCGTTTTTTTTTAGGGCTATATGAACCCTTAGAAACAAATTTGCCACAGTGCGGCATTACCACCTCTGAAATATGAGCCTCAATATGCGTATAGTTTTGCAAATCAGCTGAGTATCTCAGAGCTTTCAAACAAGCTCAATATAGGTCGATTTTTTTCATGTTGAAGCTTATTGTCAGTCAATTTTTTTGTGAACCTTCTTGTATTTTTTTTTTGTCTTCATAAAAGTTGTTTAATGATGATGATTTTCTTCTTGACGTAAGTTGCATATTGATATTTTTCATCTTGAAATTTTGTTTTAAGTTATTTTTTCTCTTCGTGATATCAATTGCATGTTTATTTTTTTCATGAAACATGTTGTTGTTGATTATTTCTTCGTGAAGCCTCTGGCTTGGTAGTATTTCCCTGTGAAAATTAATGTACTTTTAGTTATTCCTCGTGAAACTTGTTTTACGTTGATGTATTCTTTCATAAAACTTATTTCATCTTAATATTTTTCTTTGTAAACCATGTTGAATGTTGCTAGTTTGTTTGTGAAACTTATTGCAGGCTCCTTTGTTCTTGTCAAAAAAAATATTTGTTGATTTTTTCCTCCCAAAACTTGTTGCATGCTGGTTTATTTTAAACTTGTCGCACAATTTTTTTTTTCTTTTTGTATCATGAACGTTAATTTTTGTTCGTAAAACATACTATATGCGGATTACTTTTGCAGAAAGCTTAATATGTCTCAATTTATGTCAACGAGAAACTTGTTATATTTTTAATTCTTCTCTATGAAATTTGTTGTACATTGGTTTTTTCTTCGTGGCACTTCTATATTGTGTTTTTTCCTTGTGAAGCCAATTGTGTTCGTGGTACTTGTCACATAATGATTTTTTATCGTCAAACTTAATTTATATTGACTTGTTTGTTCGTGAAGAAATGTTTTTTTGTCATTATATGTTTATTTATTTTTTTTCGCGAAACTTAATTTACTATGATATTTTTCTTTGTGAAACGTGTTGCAGGTTGATCTTTTCTTCATGAAACTTGCTGTAGGTGGAATATTTTCTGTCCTTTCAAGACCCTTTAATCCCAGTAGTCAAAGGCTCCACTGATACCAAAATCATTACCGAATCAAGGATTCCACACTATCCAAGATTCGTATCTTGGATTGCGTATTCCCAACCCAATCGATCTGAACCCGCCATCAGTTTATAGTGTTTTAAAGGTGCTAACCCATTGGAAAGCAGTCTTCTTGCAATCCTATTACCATCAAAACCACTATGCTTGCACAAACAATCGCAAAAAGCCCCCTCGCTGGTAGCAAATGGCTGGTCCAACTAACATTCACCAATTTCAAACAGACTTTTCCTTGACACACTTGCACTAGAGAATTTGTCTTTATTGGGCTCGTGATTCAATTCACTCTTTAGTGCAACTGATAGAGCCTTGCCGTGACAACAATTGAGCTAAAGTAACCAGACAAGCCCTAAAGGAAATGAAAGGCACCTTGGCTCTCTCTCCTTGGGGTCTCTCCTGGTACACTAGCCCATCACCCATGCCTCTCTATTTCCAATTGACTCTCATCAACTAGATATAGCTACACAGGTGCACGGACAATTAAGGCCATGAATGGTTAGACTGTTGCTCAAGCGGTAACCATGTGCTACACAAATACCAACAAGCCGTATGAATGCCAATTTCATACATACATTGAGGCAAAACTCTCGCCTAACTTCTCTATACAAGTGAGAAGTGACAGTTTTGATCTGTCAAAGCTTGACATACCAATTGGTGTAACAAGTAAAAACTTTGCCTTGACAACAAACAGACCAAAACATACCAGCCAAGACCAAGTGAAAATCAAAGGGAGCACTAGAGCTCTCTCTATCTCTCTTTCTCTCCTTGAGTCTCTCGCTGGCATGCTAGTCAACTTTCCTTGCTAGACATTTCCAATTCCACACACCATCCACACTCGCTGGTATGCTAGTCAACTTTCCTTGCTAGACATTTCCAATTCCACACACCATCACACTCATCCACCGAGTATTCCACACACCATTCCACACTCGCTGGTATGCTAGTCAACTTTCCTTGCTAGACATTTCCAATTCCACACACCATCACACTCATCCACTGAGTATTGCTACACAGGTGCACAGACGCTTAGGGCTGTGAATGGTTAGAACGTTGGTCAAGCGGTAACCATGTGCTACACCACTACTAACAAGCCATATCAATGCCAATTTCATTCATACATTAAGGCCAAACTCTCGCGACATGCGACCTAACTAGTGCGAACTTTGCCGTGACAACAAACAGACCAAAACATACCAGCCAAGACCAAGTGGAAATCAAAGGGATCAGTAGAGCTTTCTCTGTCTGTCTTTCTCTCCTTGAGTCTCTCACTGGTATGCTAGTCAACTTTCCTTGCTAGACATTTCCTATTCCAAACACAATCACACTCATCCACTGAGTATAGCTACACAGGTGCACAGATGCTTAAGGCCGTGAATGGTTAGACCGTTGCTCAAGCGGTAACCATGTGCTACATCAATATCAACAACAGGTAGGCTCATTTAGACTGAGATCCACTTTAGCCCGTGTCTACGGCTTCCATTCATCAAGCCCCTTTTTTTCTTTTGGATAGTGACCTCCTCATATAAGGTCTGGAGATTATCGGCAGGGGTTCCAGTTGCAAATTTATAAATTTAATTAATTAAACAAACTTTTTAACATTTTTCAACAGGGTCATTGAATCAACTCAACCGACTGGCTAGGTGGACCAACAAGCCATATCAATTCCAATTTTTATATATACATTGAAGCCAAACTCTCGCCTGACTTCTCTATACAAGTGAGAAGTGACAGTTTTGATCTGTCAAAGTTTGACACACCAATTGGTGCAACTAGTGCGAACTCTGCCGTGACAACAAACAAACCAAAATATACCGGTCAAGACCAAGTTGAAATCAAAGGGAACCCTAGAGCTCTCTCTATCCCTCTTTTTCTCCTTGAGCCTCCCAATGGTTTGCTAGTCAACTTTCCTTGCTAAACGTTTCCAATTCCACACATAATCACACTCATTCACTGAGTATAGCTAAACAGGTGCAAGGATGCTTAAGGCCGTGAATGGTGAGACCGTTCCTCAAGTGCTAACCATGTGCTACACCAATACCAACAACAAGTTCATTTAGACTGAAATCCACTTGGCCCGTGTCTACGTTTTCCATTCATCAAGTCCCATTTTTTCTTTTGGATAGTGACCCCCTCACATAAGGTCTGGGAATTATCGGCAGGGGTTCCGGTTGCAAAAATATAATTTTAATTAAATAAACAAACTTTGAACATTTTTCAACATGGGTACTGAATCAAACGGCCTGACTGGCTTATAACCAACAATTGATTAAAAACTCTTATCCTAGTCAAAAGCCCTAAAGCAAATGAAAGAGAGAACTAGAGCTCTCTCATTGGGTCGCCCACTGGCATTTTAGTCAACTTTCCTTGTTAAAAGTTTAGAATGCCGCACATTTGCACATTCATCAACTGAGTACAGCTACACAGGTTTACGGATGCCTTGAGCCGTGATTGATTAGACTGTTGCCTCAGCGGTAGCAAAGCGCTAAGCTTTTCCTTGAGTCTCCCACTGGTATGCTAGTCAACTTTCCTTTCTAGATGTTTCCAATTCCACAAACAATCACACTCATCCACTGAGTATAGCTACACAGGTGCACAGATGCTTAAGGCCGTGAATGGTTAGACCATTGCTCAAGCGGTAACCATGTGCCTCACCAATACCAACAACAGGTTCATTTAGACTGAGATCCACCATTAGCCCGTGTCTACGGCTTCCATTCATCCAGCTCAATTTTTCTTTTGGATAATGACCCCCTCATATAAGGTCTGGGGATTATCGGCACAGGGTTCCGGCTGCAAATTTACGGAGGGGCTACAACACAACTGAGCTGGAACAAACAGGTTTCACTCATTTGAAAGTGAACCACAAAAATAATTTTGTCGACCCAGAAACCGGCACCTCTACCCAAAGAGTAGAGAGAATCTGGGGTTCCGCAAAGTGGAGGAACAAACGGAACTGAGGTACATCCCGCCATCATTTACATTCATACTTAGAAGAGTACATGTGGCGGGTGGCAGTAAAGGTAGAAGGCCGAGTTCATTTTATAGCAATTCTGAGGACATTTCTGCGTTCTGGGAGTATATTTCCAAGTTTTTTCATAATTTTGCTAATAAAATATTCAATTTTCGTCATATTCTGTTTGTTTTTTCATTAACCAAACTTCACTTTTCGCGTGTGTTTTATATAATAGACAAGTACTTATACATAGGCCTATACCCAGATTTATCAATTGATGATGCCAGACAACCATCAAAACATATTTTTTGTTTCATCTCAAGCACAATATATACCATCATTTTCCCCCTAACCTGTTAGCCTCTAAATTACGCCGGTTCGAAACCGGCTTAACGATTAAGATTCTCAATCTTAATCGTAATCATCTAAGTCCTCAAGGACTTCAATATTTAGCACTAAATCTCTAGGGTGCTATGGGACTGAATTCTTGCCAGGATTTTTAGCACCACTGTCAACTTCACAAGAAAATAGGAAAAACGAGAAAATCTTGATCCTGAAAACAGAATATGTAACAAGCCCTTATGCTTCATTAAACTATACTCACGCCCCAAGCTCCTTATTTCTTCAAGACTTTTTCTCAGAAATATAGGTGTCCATAAAAACTGATGAAACGTATGTCGATAGAAATTCAAAAGCACGTCGATAGGACCAGCGTAGTAGGGCATATGAAAAAATAGATTGGAATAATGGCGCAGTTATGAAGAGGCAGAAATATCCAGAACTTTCATCATTGTTTTTTACTGTCTAATAAAAGGATTTATTCCTACTTGAACTGTAATTTGTAATTCATGGAAAGGCAATGGTCTTCAAAAGTACCTACGAAGAACCACTTAATCTGAATTAGTTGGTTCATAGGCACCGATTAGGGAGAATTGGCCCCACCTATTTTACCATAGGAAAAGAGCCTTTGATCACATTCTTTACCATGTGCAATCATAAAATAGTACAATATCTTCATTTTTTTCCACAGACATAGCTATTACACTCGAAAACTAAAACTTGTGAAATAGGAAAAGAGCCTTTAATCACATTCTTTACCATTTGCAATCATAAAATAGTCTATTATCTTCATTTTTTTCCACGGACGTAGCTATTAGCCTGAAAACTAAAACTTTTGAAATAGGAAAAGAGCCTTTAATCACATTCTTTACCATGTGCAATCATAAAATAGTCTAATATCTTTATTTTTTCCAAGAGGTAGCTATTACCCCCAAAAACTAAAACTTTTGAAATAGAAAAAGAGCCTTTAATCACATTCTTTACCAAGTGCAATCATGAAATAGTCTAATATTTTCATTTTTTCATGTGTTTTTTCACATGTGCAATCATGAAATAGTCTAATATGTTAACTTTTTCCGCAGACATAGCTATTACCCTCGAAAACTAAAACTTTTAAAATATGAAAAGAGCCTTTAATCACATTCTTTACCATTTGCAATCATAAAATAGTCTAATATCTTCATTTTTTCCACGGACGTAGCTATTACCCCCAAAAACTAAAACTTTTGAAATAGGAAAAGAGCCTTTAATCACATTCTTTACCATGTGCGATCATGAAATAGTCTAATATCTTCATTTTTTCCACAGACATAACTATTACCCCCGAAAACTAAAACTTTTGAAATAGGAAAAGAGTCTTTAATCACATTCTTTACCATGTGCAATCATAAAATAGTCTAATATCTTCATTTTTTCCACAGACATAGCTATTACCCCCGAAAACTAAAACTTTTGAAATAGGAAAAGAGCCTTTAATCACATTCTTTACCATGTGCAATCATAAAATAGTCTAACATCTTCATTTTTTTCGACGGACGTAGCTATTACCCCAAAAACTAAAACTTTTGAAATAGGAAAAGAGCCTTTGATCACAATCTTTACCATGTGCAATCATGAAATAGTCTAATATGTTAATTTTTTCCGCAGACATAGCTATTACCCTCGAAAACTAAAACTTTTGAAATAGGAAAAGAGCCTTCAATCACATTCTTTACCATTTGCAATCATAAAATAGTCTAATATCTTCATTTTTTTCGACGGACGTAGCTATTACCCCGAGAACTAAAACTTTTGAAATGGGAAAAGAGACTATAATCACATTCTTTACCATATGCAATCATGAAATAGTCTAATATCTTCATTTTTTCCACAGACATAGATATTACCCCCAAAAACTAAAACTTTTGAAATAGAAAAAGAGCCTGTAATCACATTCTTTACCTGGTAAAACCACGAAATAGTCTAATATCTTCATTTTTTCCACAGACATAGCTATTACCCTCGAAAACTAAAACTTTTAAAATAGGAAAAGAGCCTTTAATCACATTCTTTACCATTTGCAATTATAAAATAGTCTAATATCTTAATTTTTTCCACGGAAGAAGCTATTACCCCTGAAAACTAAAACTTTTGAAATAGGAAAAGAGCCTTTAATCACATTCTTTACCATGTGCAATTATAAAATACTCTAATATCTTCATTTTTTCACAGACGTAGCTATTACCCCCGAAAACTAAAACTTTTGAAAAAGGAAAAGAACCTTTGATCTTTACCATGGGCAATCATGAAATAGTCTAATATCTTCATTTTTTTTTTCCACAGACATAGCTATTACCCTCGAAAACTAAAACTTTTGAAATAGGAAAAGAGCCTTTAATCACATTCTTTACCATTTCCAATCATAAAATAGTCTAATATCTTCATTTTTTCCACGGACGTAGCTATTACCCCGAAAACTAAAACTTTTGAAATAGGAAAAGAGCCTTTAATCACAATCTTTACCATGTGCAATCATAAAATAGTCTAATATCTTCATTTTTTCCACAGACATAGCTATTACCCTCGAAAACTAAAACTTTTGAAATAGGAAAAGAGCCTTTAATCACATTCTTTACCATTTCCAATCATAAAATAGTCTAATATATTCATTTTTTCCACGGACGTAGCTATTACCCCGAAAACTAAAACTTTTGAAATAGGAAAAGAGCCTTTAATCACATTCTTTACCATGTGCAATCATAAAATAGTCTAATATCTTCATTTTTTCCACAGACATAGCTATTACCCTCGAAAACTAAAACTTTTGAAATAGGAAAAGAGCCTTTAATCACATTCTTTACCATTTCCAATCATAAAATAGTCTAATATCTTCATTTTTTCCACAGACGTAGCTATTACCCCGAAAACTAAAACTATTGAAATAGGAAAAGAGCCTTTAATCACATTCTTTACCATGTGCAATCATGAAATAGTATAATATCTTCATTTTTTCCACAAACATAGCTATTACACCCGAAAACTAAAATTTTTGAAATAGGAAAAGAGTCTCTAATCACATTCTTTACCATGTACAATCATAAAATAGTCTAATATCTTCATTTTTTCCACGGACATAGCTATTACCCCCGAAAACTAAAACTTTTGAAATAGGAAAAGAGCCTTTAATCACTTTCTTTACCGTGTGAAATCATAAAATATTCTAATATTTTAATTTTTTCCACAGACATAGCTATTACCTCTGAAAACTAAAACTTTTGAAATAGGGAAAGAGCCTTTAATTCTTTACAATGTACAATCATAAAATAGTCTAATATCTTCGTTTTTTCCACGGACGTAGCTATTACCACAAAAAAAAAAGTTTTGAAATAGGAATAGAGCCTTTAATCACATTCTTTACCATGTGCAATCATAAAACAGTCTAATATCTTCATTTTTTTCACAGACATAGCTTTTACCCCCGAAAACTAAAACTTTTAAAATAGGTAAAGAGCCTTCAATCACTTTCTTTACCATTTGCAATCATAAAATAGTCTAATATCTTCATTTTTTCCACGGACGAAGCTATTACCCCTGAAAACTAAAACTTTTGAAATAGGAAAAGAGCCTTTAATCACATTCTTTACCATGTGCAATCATAAAATAGTCTAATATCTTCATTTTTTCTACAGACGTAGCTATTACCCCCGAAAACTAAAACTTTTTAAATAGAAAAAGAGCCTTTAATCACATTCTTTACCATGTGCAATCATAAAAAAGTCTAATATCTTCATTTTTTCCACAGACGTAGCTATTACCCCCGAAAAATAAAACTTTTGAAATAGGAAAAGAGTCTTTTATCACATTCTTTACCATGTGCAATCATAAAATAGTCTAATATCTTCTTTTTTTCAACAGACGTAGCTATTACCCTCGAAAAATAAAACTTTTGAAATAGGAAAAGAGCCTTTAATCACATTCTTTACCAGGTGCAATCATGAAATAGTCTATTATCTTCATTTTGTCCAAAGGCATAGTTATTACCCTCGAAAACTAAAACTTTTGAAATAGGAAAAGAGCCTTTAATCACATTCTTTACCATGTGCAATCATAAAATAGTCTTATATCTTCATTTTTTCAACAGACGTAGCAATTACCCCCGAAAACTAAAACTTTTGAAATAGGAAAAGAGCCTTTAATCACATTCTTTACCAGGTGCAATCATGAAATAGTCTAATATCTTCATTTTTTCCACAGACGTAGCTATTTTCCCCCGAAAACTAAAACTTTTGAAATAGGAAAAGAGCCTTTGATCACAATCTTTACCATGGGCAATCATGAAATAGTCTAATATCTTCATTTTTTCCACAGACGTAGCTATTACCCCCGGAAACTAAAACTTTTGAAATAGAAAAAGAGCCTTTAATCACACTCTTTACCATGTGCAATCATAAAATAGCCTAATATCTTCATTTTTTCCACAGACGTAGCTATTATCCCCGAAAACTAAAACTTTTGAAATAGGAAAAGAGCCTTTGATCACAATCTTTACCATGGGCAATCATGAAATAGTCTAATATCTTTATTTTTTTCCACAGACATAGCTCTTACCCTCAAAAACTAAAACTTTTGAAATAGGAAAAGAGCCTTTAATCACATTCTTTACCATTTGATCATAATATAGTCTAATATCTTCATTTTTTCCACGGACGTAGCTATTACTCCGAAAAGTAAAACTTTTGAAATAGGAAAAGAGCCTTTAATCACATTCTTTACCATTTGCAATCATAAAATAGTCTAATGTCTTCATTTTTTTCCACAGACGAAGCTATTACCCCTGAAAATTAAAACTTTTGAAATAGGAAAAGAGCCTTTAATCACATTCTTTACCAGGTGCAATCATGAAATAGTCTAATATCTTCATTTTTTCCACAGACATAGCTATTACCCCCGAAAACTAAAACTTTTGAAATAGAAAAAAAGCCTTTAATCACATTCTTTACCATGTGCAATCATAAAATAGTCTAATATCTTCATTTTTTCCACAGACATACTCTTTAACCTGAAAATTAAAACTTTTGAAATAGGAAAAGAGCCTTTAATCACATTCTTTACCATGTGCAATCATAAAATAGTCTTATATCTTCATTTTTTCAACAGACGTAGCAATTACCCCCGAAAACTAAAACTTGTGAAATAGGAAAAGAGCCTTTAATCACATTCTTTACCAGGTGCAATCATGAAATAGTCTAATATCTTCATTTTTTCCACAGACGTAGCTATTTTCCCCCGAAAACTAAAACTTTTGAAATAGGAAAAGAGCCTTTGATCACAATCTTTACCATGGGCAATCATGAAATAGTCTAATGTCTTCATTTTTTCCAAAGACGTAGCTATAACCCCCGAAAACTAAAACTTTTGAAATAGGAAAAGAGCCTTTAATCACATTCTTTACCAGGTGCAATCATGAAATAGTCTATTATCTTCATTTTTTCCACTGACATAGTTATTACCCTCGAAAACTAAAACTTTTGAAATAGGACAAGAGCCTTTAATCACATTCTTTACCATGTGCAATCATGAAATAGTCTAATATTTTCATTTTTTCCACAGATATAGCTATTACCCTCGAAAACTAAAACTTTTGAAATAGAAAAAGAGGCTTTAATCACATTCTTTACCATGTGCAATCATAAAATAGTCTAATATCATCAACTTTTCCACGGACGTAGCTATTACCCCCGAAAACTAAAACTTTTGAAATAGAAATAGAGCCTTTAATCACATTTTTTGACATGTGCAAACATAAAATAGTCTAATATCTTCATTTTTTCCACAGACGTAGCTATTACCCCGAAAACTAAAACTTTTGAAATACAAAAAGAGCCTTTAATTACATTCTTTACCATGTACAATCATAAAATAGTCTAATATCTTCATTTTTTCCACAGACATAGCTTACTCCCGAAAACTAAAACTTTTGAAATAGGAAAAGAGCCTTTAATCAAATTCTTTACCATGTGCAATCATAAAATAGTCTATTATCTTCATTTTTTCCACAGACATAGTTATTACCCTCGAAAACTAAAACTTTTGAAATAGGAAAAGAGCCTTTAATCACATTCTTTACCATTTGCAATCATAAAATAGTCCAATATCTTCATTTTTTTCCACGGACGTAGCTATTACCCCGAAAACTAAAACTTTTGAAATAGGAAAAGAGTCTTTAATCACATTCTTTACCATTTGAAATAGGAAAAGAGCCTTTAATCACATTCTTTACCATGTGCAATCATAAAATAGTCTAATATCTTAATTTTTCCACGGACGTAGCTATTACCCCCGAAAACTAAAACTTTTGAAATAGGAAAAGAGCCTTTGATCACATTCTTTACCATGTGCAATCATGAAATCGTACAATATCTTCATTTTTTCCACAGACATAGCTATTACACTCGAAAACTAAAACTTTTGAAATAGGAAAAGAGCCTTTAATCACATTCTTTACCATTTGCAATTATAGTCTAATATCTTAATTTTTTCCACGGAAGAAGCCATTACCCCTGAAAACTAAAACTTTTGAAATAGGAAAAGAGCCTTTAGTCATATTCTTTACCATGTTTAATCATAAAATAGTCTTATATCTTCATTTTTTCCACAGACGTAGCTATTACCAGCGAAAACTAAAACTTATGCAATAGGAAAAGAGCCTTTAATCACATTCATTACCATGCGAAATCATAAAATAGTCTAATATCTTCATTTTTTCCACAGACGTAGCTATTACCCCCGGAAACTAAAGCTTTTGAAATAGGAAAAGAGCCTTTAATCACATTCTTTACCATGTGCAATCATAAAATATTCTAATTTTATCATTTTTTCCACGGACGTAGCTATTACCCTCGAAAACTAAAACTTTTGAAATAGGAAAAGAGCCTTTAATCACATGCTTTACCATGTGCAATCATAAAAAAGTCTAATATGGTCTTTTTTTCCACTGACGTAGCTATTACCCCCGAAAACTAAAACTTTTGAAACAGGAAAAGAGCCTTTAATCACATTCTTTACCATTTGCGATCATAAAATAGTCTAATATCTTCATTTTTTCCACAGACGAAGCTATTACCCCCGAAAACTAAAACTTTTGAAATAGGAACAGAGCATTTAATCACATTCTTTACCATGTGCAATCATAAAATAGTCTAATATCTTCATTTTATCCACAAACTTAGCTATTATCCCCAAAAACTAAAACTTTTGAAATAGGAAAAGAGCCTTTGATCACAATCTTTACCATGGGCAATCATGAAATAGTCTAATATCTTCATTTTTTTCCACAGACATAGCTATTACCCTCGAAAACTAAAACTTTTGAAATAGGAAAAGAGCCTTTAATCACATTCTTTACCATTTGATCATAAAATAGTCTAATATCTTCATTTTTTCCACGGACGTAGCTATTACTCCGAAAAGTAAAACTTTTGAAATAGGAAAAGAGCCTTTAATCACATTCTTTACCATTTGCAATCATAAAATAGTCTAATGTCTTCATTTTTTTCCACAGACGAAGCTATTACCCCTGAAAATAAAAATTTTTGAAATAGGAAAAGAGCCTTTAATCACATTCTTTACCATGTGCAATCATAAAATAGTCTAATATCTTCATTTTTTCCAGAGACGGAGCTATTACCCCGAAAACTAAAACTTTTGAAATAGGAAAAGAGCCTTTAATCACATTCTTTACCAGGTGCAATCATGAAATAGTCTAATATCTTCATTTTTTCCACAGACATAGCTATTACCCCCGAAAACTAAAACTTTTGAAATAGAAAAAAAGCCTTTAATCACATTCTTTACCATGTGCAATCATAAAATAGTCTAATATCTTCATTTTTTCCACAGACATACTCATGAACCTGAAAATTAAAACTTTTGAAATAGGAAAAGAGCCTTTAATAACATTCTTTACCATGTGCAATCATAAAATAGTCTAATATCTTCATTTTTTCCACAGACGTAGCTATTACCCCGAAAACTAAAACTTTTTCTTTACCAGAAAAAAGGTAAAGGTTTTTCTTTTTCTTTTTCCAAAACTTTTTCTTTAACCTTTTTATTTACTTTTTTTAATCACATTCTTTGCCAGGTGCAATCATGAAATAGTCTAATATCTTCATTGTTTCCACAGACATAGCTATTACCCCCGAAAACTAAAACTTATGAAATAGAAAACGAGCCTTTAATCACATTCTTTACCATGTGCAATCATAAAATAGTCTAATATCTTGATTTTCCCACAGACGTAGCTATTACCCCCGAAAACTAAAACTTTTGAAATAGGAACAGAGCCTTTGATCACATTCTTTACCATGTGCAATCATGAAATAGTCTAATATTTTCATTTTTTCCACAGACATAGCTATTACCCTCGAAAACTAAGTTTTTTGAAATAGGAAAAGAGCCTTTAATCACATTCTTTACCATTTGCAATCATAAAATAGTTTAATATCTTCATTTTTTCCACAGACATAGCTATTACCCCCGAAAACTAAAACTTTTGAAATAGTAAAAGAGACTTTAATCACATGCTTTACCATGTGCAATCATAAAATAGTCTAATATCTTCAATTTTCTCCACGGACGTAGCTATTACCCCCGAAAGCTAAAACTTTTGAAATAGAAAAAGAGCCTTTAATCACATTCTTTACCATGTGCAATCATAAAATAGTCTAATATCTTCATTTTTTCCACAGACGTAGCTATTACCCCCGAAAAAAAAACTTTTGAAATAGGAAAAGAGCCTTTGATCACATTCTTTACCATGAGCAATCATGAATTAGTCTAATATCTTCATTTCTTCCACAGACATAGCTATTACCGTCGAAAACTAAAACTTTTGTAATAGGAAAAGAGCCTTTAATCACATTCTTTGCCATTTGCAATCATAAAGTAGTCTAATATCTTCATTTTTTTCTACGGACGTAGCTATTACTCGAAAACTAAAACTTTTGAAATAGGAAAAGAGCCTTTAATCACATTCTTTACCATTTGCAATCATAAAATAGTCTAATATCTTCATTTTTTCCACGGACGTAGCTATTACCCCCGAAAGCTAAAACTTTTGAAATAGAAAAAGAGCCTTTAATCACATTCTTTACCATGTGTAATCATGAAATAGTCTAATTTCTTCATTTTTCCACAGACATAGCTATTACCGTCGAAAACTAAAACTTTTGAAATAGGAAAAGAGCCTTTAATCACATTCTTTACCATTTGCAATCATAAAATAGTCTAATATCTTTTTTTTCCACGGATGAAGCTATTACCCCTGAAAACTAAAACTTTTGAAATAGAAAAAGAGCCTTTAATCACATTCTTTACCATGTGCAATCATAAAATAGTCTAATATCTTCATTTTTTCCACAGACATAGCTATTACCCCCGAAAACTAAAACTTTTGAAATAGTAAAAGAGACTTTAATCACATCTTTACCATGTGCAATCATAAAATAGTCTAATATCTTCAATTTTCTCCACGGACGTAGCTATTACCCCCGAAACTAAAACTTTTGAAATAGAAAAGAGCCTTTAATCACATTCTTTACCATGTGCAATCATAAAATAGTCTAATATCTTCATTTTTTCCACAGACGTAGCTATTACCCCCGAAAAAAAACTTTTGAAATAGGAAAAGAGCCTTTAATCACATTCTTTACCATGAGCAATCATGAATAGTCTAATATCTTCATTTCTTCCACAGACATAGCTATTACCGTCGAAAACTAAAACTTTTGAAATAGGAAAAGAGCCTTTAATCACATTCTTTACCATTTGCAATCATAAATAGTCTAATATCTTCATTTTTTCACGGACGTAGCTATTACTCGAAAACTAAAACTTTTGAAATAGGAAAAGAGCCTTTAATCACATTCTTTACCATTTGCAATCATAAAATAGTCTAATATCTTCATTTTTTCCACGGACGTAGCTATTACCCCCGAAAGCTAAAACTTTTGAAATAGAAAAGAGCCTTTAATCACATTCTTTACCATGTGCAATCATAAAATAGTCTAATATCTTCATTTTTTTCCACAGACGTAGCTATTACCCCCGAAAACTAAAACTTTTGAAAGAGGAAAAGAGCCTTTAATCACATTCTTTACCATGTGCAATCATCATATAGTCTAATATCTTCATTTTTTCCACAGACATAGCTATTACCGTCGAAAACTAAAACTTTTGAAATAGGAAAAGAGCCTTTAATCACATTCTTTACCATTTGCAATCATAAAATAGTCTAATATCTTTTTTTTCCACGGGTGAAGCTATTACCCCTGAAAACTAAAACTTTTGAAATAGGAAAAGAGCCTTTAATCACATTCTTTACCATGTGCAATCATAAAATAGTCTAATATCTTCATTTTTTCCACAACCGTAGCTATTACCCCGAAAACTAAAACTTTTGAAATAGGAAAAGAGCCTTTAATCACATTCTTTACCAGGTGCAATCATGAAATAGTCTAATATCTTCATTTTTTCCACAGACATAGCTATTACCCTCGAAAACTAAAACTTTTGAAATAGGAAAAGAGCCTTTAATCACATTCTTTACCATTGCAATCATAAATAGTCTAATATCTTCATTTTTTCCACGGACGTAGCTATTACCCCGAAAACTAAAACTTTTGAAATAGGAAAAGAGCCTTTAATCACATTCTTTACATGTGCAATCATAAAATAGTCTAATATCTTCATTTTTTCCACAGACGTAGCTATTACCCTCGAAAACTAAAACTTTTGAAATAGGAAAAGAGCCTTTAATCACATTCTTTACCATGTGCAATCATAAAATAGTCTAATATCTTCATTTTTCCACAGACGTAGCTATTACCCCCGAAAACTAAAACTTTTGAAATAGGAAAAGAGCCTTTAATCACATTCTTTACCATGTGCAATCATGAAATAGTCTAATATCTTCATTTTTTCCACAGACATAGCTATTACCCTCGAAAACTAAAACTTTTGAAATAGGAAAAGAGCCTTTAATCACATTCTTTACCATTTGCAATCATAAAATAGTCTAATATCTTCATTTTTTCCACAGACATAGCTATTACCCCCGAAACTAAAACTTTTGAAATAGAAAAGAGCCTTTAATCACATTCTTTACCATGTGCAATCATAAAATAGTCTAATATCTTCATTTTTTCCACGGACGTAGCTATTACCCCCGAAAACTAAAACTTTTGAAATAGAAAAGAGCCTTTAATCACATTCTTTACCATGTGCAATCATAAAATAGTCTAATATCTTCATTTTTTCCACAGACGTAGCTATTACCCCCGAAAACTAAAACTTTTGAAATAGGAAAAGAGCCTTTAATCACATTCTTTACCATGAGCAATCATGAATAGTCTAATATCTTCATTTTTTCCACAGACATAGCTATTACCCTCGAAAACTAAAACTTTTGAAATAGGAAAAGAGCCTTTAATCACATTCTTTACCATTTGCAATCATAAATAGTCTAATATCTTCATTTTTTTCCACAGACGTAGCTATTACCCTGAAAACTAAAACTTTTGACACAGGAAAAGAGCCTTTATTCTCATTCTTTACCATGTGCAATCATAAAATAGTCTAATATCTTCATTTTTTCCACGGACGTAGCTATTACCGTCGAAAACTAAAACTTTTGAAATAGGAAAAGAGCCTTTAATCACATTCTTTACCATTTGCAATCATAAAATAGTCTAATATCTTCATTTTTTCCACAGACGTAGCTATTACCCCCGAAAACTAAAACTTTTGAAATAGAAAAGAGCCTTTAATCACATTCTTTACCATGTGCAATCATAAAATAGTCTAATATCTTCATTTTTCCACAGACGTAGCTATTACCCCCGAAAACTAAAACTTTTGAAATAGAAAAGAGCCTTTAATCACATTCTTTACCATGTGCAATCATAAAATAGTCTAATATCTTCATTTTTTCCACAGACGTAGCTATTACCCCCGAAAACTAAAACTTTTGAAATAGGAAAAGAGCCTTTGATCACATTCTTTACCATGGCAATCATAAAATAGTCTAATATCTTCATTTTTTCCACAGACATAGCTATTACCCTCGAAAACTAAAACTTTTGAAATAGGAAAAGAGCCTTTAATCACATTCTTTACCATTTGCAATCATAAAATAGTCTAATATCTTCATTTTTTTCCACGGACGTAGCTATTACCCCTCGAAAACTAAAACTTTTGAAATAGGAAAAGAGCCTTTAATCACATTCTTTACCATTTGCAATCATAAAATAGTCTAATATCTTCATTTTTTCCACGGACGTAGCTATTACCCCCGAAAAGCTAAAACTTTTGAAATAGAAAAAGAGCCTTTAATCACATTCTTTACCATGTGCAATCATGAAATAGTCTAATATCTTCATTTTTTCCACAGACATAGCTATTACCCCTCGAAAACTAAAACTTTTGAAATAGGAAAAGAGCCTTTAATCACATTCTTTACCATTTGCAATCATAAAATAGTCTAATATCTTTTTTTTCCACAGAAGCTATTACCCCTGAAAACTAAAACTTTTGAAATAGGAAAAGAGCCTTTAATCACATTCTTTACCATGTGCAATCATAAAATAGTCTAATATCTTCATTTTTTCCACAGACGTAGCTATTACCCCCGAAAACTAAAACTTTTGAAATAGGAAAAGAGCCTTTAATCACATTCTTTACCATGTGCAATCATAAAATAGTCTAATATCTTCATTTTTTCCACGGACGTAGCTATTACCCCCGAAAACTAAAACTTTTGAAATAGGAAAAGAGCCTTTAATCACATTCTTTACCATTTGCAATCATAAAATAGTCTAATATCTTCATTTTTTCCACAGACGTAGCTATTACCCCCGAAAACTAAAACTTTTGAAATAGGAAAAGAGCCTTTAATCACATTCTTTACCATGTGCAATCATAAAATAGTCTAATATCTTCATTTTTCCACAGACATAGCTATTACCCCCGAAAACTAAAACTTTTGAAATAGGAAAAGAGCCTTTAATCACATTCTTTACCATTGCAATCATAAAATAGTCTATTATCTTCATTTTTTCCACAGACGTAGCTATTACCCCTCGAAAACTAAAACTTTTGAAATAGGAAAAGAGCCTTTAATCACATTCTTTACCATTTGCAATCATAAAATAGTCTAATATCTTCATTTTTTCCACAGACGTAGCTATTACCCCGAAAACTAAAACTTTTGAAATAGGAAAAGAGCCTTTAATCACATTCTTTACCATGTGCAATCATAAAATAGTCTAATATCTTCATTTTTTTCCACAGACGTAGCTATTACCCCCGAAAACTAAAACTTTTGAAATAGGAAAAGAGCCTTTAATCAGATTCTTTACCATGTGCAATCATAAAATAGTCTAATATCTTCATTTTTTCCACAGACGTAGCTATTACCCCCGAAAACTAAAACTTTTGAAATAGGAAAAGAGCCTTTAATCACATTCTTTACCATTTGCAATCATAAAATAGTCTAATATCTTTTTTTCCACGTAGCTATTACCCCTCGAAAACTAAAACTTTTGAAATAGGAAAAGAGCCTTTAATCACATTCTTTACCATGTGCAATCATAAAATAGTCTAATATCTTCATTTTTTCCACAGACGTAGCTATTACCCCGAAAACTAAAACTTTTGAAATAGGAAAAGAGCCTTTAATCACATTCTTTACCATGTGCAATCATAAAATAGTCTAATATCTTCATTTTTTCCACAGACGTAGCTATTACCCTCGAAAACTAAAACTTTTGAAATAGGAAAAGAGCCTTTAATCACATTCTTTACCATTTGCAATCATAAATAGTCTAATATCTTCATTTTTTCCACGGACGTAGCTATTACCCCGAAAACTAAAACTTTTGAAATAGGAAAAGAGCCTTTAATCACATTCTTTACCATGTGCAATCATGAAATAGTCTAATATCTTCATTTTTTCCACAGACATAGCTATTACCCTCGAAAACTAAAACTTTTGAAATAGGAAAAGAGCCTTTAATCACATTCTTTACCATGTGCAATCATAAAATAGTCTAATATCTTCATTTTTCCACAGACGTAGCTATTACCCCCGAAAACTAAAACTTTTGAAATAGGAAAAGAGCCTTTAATCACATTCTTTACCATGTGCAATCATAAAATAGTCTAATATCTTCATTTTTTCCACAGACATAGCTATTACCCTCGAAAACTAAAACTTTTGAAATAGGAAAAGAGCCTTTAATCACATTCTTTACCATTTGCAATCATAAAATAGTCTAATATCTTCATTTTTTCCACAGACATAGCTATTACCCCCGAAAACTAAAACTTTTGAAATAGAAAAGAGCCTTTAATCACATTCTTTACCATGTGCAATCATAAAATAGTCTAATATCTTCATTTTTTCCACGGACGTAGCTATTACCCCCGAAAACTAAAACTTTTGAAATAGAAAAAGAGCCTTTAATCACATTCTTTACCATGTGCAATCATAAAATAGTCTAATATCTTCATTTTTTCCACAGACGTAGCTATTACCCCCGAAAACTAAAACTTTTGAAATAGGAAAAGAGCCTTTAATCACATTCTTTACCATGTGCAATCATAAAATAGTCTAATATCTTCATTTTTCCACAGACATAGCTATTACCTTCGAAAACTAAAACTTTTGAAATAGGAAAAGAGCCTTTAATCACATTCTTTACCATTTGCAATCATAAAATAGTCTAATATCTTCATTTTTTTCCACGGTCGTAGCTATTACCCTGAAAACTAAAACTTCTGAAATAGGAAAAGAGCCTTTAATCACATTCTTTACCATGTGCAATCATAAAATAGTCTAATATCTTCATTTTTTTCCACAGACGTAGCTATTACCCTCGAAAACTAAAACTTTTGAAATAGGAAAAGAGCCTTTAATAACATTCTTTACCATTTGCAATCATAAATAGTCTAATATCTTCATTTTTTCCACGGACGTAGCTATTACCCCGAAAACTAAAACTTTTGAAATAGGAAAAGAGCCTTTAATCACATTCTTTACCATGTGCAATCATGAAATAGTCTAATATCTTCATTTTTTCCACAGACATAGCTATTACCCCCGAAAACTAAAACTTTTGAAATAGGAAAAGAGCCTTTAATAACATTCTTTACCATGTGCAATCATAAAATAGTCTAATATCTTCATTTTTCCACAGACGTAGCTATTACCCCCGAAAACTAAAACTTTTGAAATAGGAAAAGAGCCTTTAATCACATTCTTTACCATGTGCAATCATAAAATAGTCTAATATCTTCATTTTTTCCATAGACATAGCTATTACCCTCGAAAACTAAAACTTTTGAAATAGGAAAAGAGCCTTTAATCACATTCTTTACCATTTGCAATCATAAAATAGTCTAATATCTTCATTTTTTCCACAGACGTAGCTATTACCCCCGAAAACTAAAACTTTTGAAATAGTAAAAGAGACTTTAATCACATTCTTTACCATGTGCAATCATAAAATAGTCTAATATCTTCATTTTTCCACGGACGTAGCTATTACCCCCGAAACTAAAACTTTTGAAATAGAAAAGAGCCTTTAATCACATTCTTTACCATGTGCAATCATAAAATAGTCTAATATCTTCATTTTTTCCACAGACGTAGCTATTACCCCCGAAAACTAAAACTTTTGAAATAGGAAAAGAGCCTTTGATCACATTCTTTACCATGAGCAATCATGAATAGTCTAATATCTTCATTTTTCCACAGACATAGCTATTACCGTCGAAAACTAAAACTTTTGAAATAGGAAAAGAGCCTTTAATCACATTCTTTACCATTTGCAATCATAAAATAGTCTAATATCTTCATTTTTTTCACGGACGTAGCTATTACCCTCGAAAACTAAAACTTTTGAAATAGGAAAAGAGCCTTTAATCACATTCTTTACCATGTGCAATCATAAAATAGTCTAATATCTTCATTTTTTCCACGGACGTAGCTATTACCCCCGAAAACTAAAACTTTTGAAATAGAAAAGAGCCTTTAATCACATTCTTTACCATGTGCAATCATAAAATAGTCTAATATCTTCATTTTTTCCACAGACGTAGCTATTACCCCGAAAACTAAAACTTTTGAAATAGGAAAAGAGCCTTTGATCACATTCTTTACCATGTGCAATCATGAAATAGTCTAATATCTTCATTTTTCCACAGACATAGCTATTACCCTCGAAAACTAAAACTTTTGAAATAGGAAAAGAGCCTTTAATCACATTCTTTACCATGTGCAATCATAAAATAGTCTAATATCTTCATTTTTTTCCACAGACGTAGCTATTACCCTCGAAAACTAAAACTTTTGAAATAAAAGAGCCTTTAATCACATTCTTTACCATGTGCAATCATAAAATAGTCTAATATCTTCATTTTTTCCACGGACGTAGCTATTACCCTCGAAAACTAAAACTTTTGAAATAGGAAAAGAGCCTTTAATCACATTCTTTACCATTGCAATCATAAAATAGTCTAATATCTTCATTTTTTCCACAGACATAGCTATTACCCCCGAAAACTAAAACTTTTGAAATAGAAAAGAGCCTTTAATCACATTCTTTACCATGTGCAATCATAAAATAGTCTAATATCTTCATTTTTCCACAGACGTAGCTAATACCCCCGAAAACTAAAACTTTTGAAATAGGAAAAGAGCCTTTAATCACATTCTTTACCATGTGCAATCATAAAATAGTCTAATATCTTCATTTTTTCCACAGACGTAGCTATTACCCTCGAAAACTAAAACTTTTGAAATAGGAAAAGAGCCTTTAATCACATTCTTTACCATTTGCAATCATAAAATAGTCTAATATCTTCATTTTTTCCACAGACATAGCTATTACCCCGAAAACTAAAACTTTTGAAATAGGAAAAGAGCCTTTAATCACATTCTTTACCATGTGCAATCATAAAATAGTCTAATATCTTCATTTTTTCCACGGACGTAGCTATTACCCCCGAAAACTAAAACTTTTGAAATAGGAAAAGAGCCTTTAATCACATTCTTTACCATGTGCAATCATAAAATAGTCTAATATCTTCATTTTTTCCACAGACGTAGCTATTACCCCCGAAAACTAAAACTTTTGAAATAGGAAAAGAGCCTTTAATCACATTCTTTACCATGTGCAATCATAAAATAGTCTAATATCTTCATTTTTCCACAGACGTAGCTATTACCCTCGAAAACTAAAACTTTTGAAATAGGAAAAGAGCCTTTAATCACATTCTTTACCATTGTGCAATCATAAAATAGTCTAATATCTTTTTTTTCCACAGATAGCTATTACCCCTGAAAACTAAAACTTTTGAAATAGGAAAAGAGCCTTTAATCACATTCTTTACCATGTGCAATCATAAAATAGTCTAATATCTTCATTTTTTCCACAGACGTAGCTATTACCCCCGAAAACTAAAACTTTTGAAATAGGAAAAGAGCCTTTAATCACATTCTTTACCATGTGCAATCATAAAATAGTCTAATATCTTCATTTTTTCCACGGACGTAGCTATTACCCCGAAAACTAAAACTTTTGAAATAGGAAAAGAGCCTTTAATCACATTCTTTACCATGTGCAATCATAAAATAGTCTAATATCATCTTTTTTTCCACAGAGATAGCTATTACCCCCGAAAACTAAAACTTTTGAAATAGGAAAAGAGCCTTTAATCACATTCTTTACCATGTGCAATCATAAAATAGTCTAATATCTTCATTTTTCCACAGACGTAGCTATTACCCCCGAAAACTAAAACTTTTGAAATAGGAAAAGAGCCTTTAATCACATTCTTTACCATGTGCAATCATAAAATAGTCTAATATCTTCATTTTTTCCACAGACGTAGCTATTACCCTCGAAAACTAAAACTTTTGAAATAGGAAAAGAGCCTTTAATCACATTCTTTACCATTTGCAATCATAAAATAGTCTAATATCTTCATTTTTTCCACAGACGTAGCTATTACCCCCGAAAACTAAAACTTTTGAAATAGAAAAGAGCCTTTAATCACATTCTTTACCATGTGCAATCATAAAATAGTCTAATATCTTCATTTTTTTCCACGGACGTAGCTATTACCCCCGAAAACTAAAACTTTTGAAATAGGAAAAGAGCCTTTAATCACATTCTTTACCATGTGCAATCATAAAATAGTCTAATATCTTCATTTTTTCCACAGACGTAGCTATTACCCCCGAAAACTAAAACTTTTGAAATAGGAAAAGAGCCTTTAATCACATTCTTTACCATTTGCAATCATAAAATAGTCTAATATCTTTTTTTCCACGTAGCTATTACCCCTCGAAAACTAAAACTTTTGAAATAGGAAAAGAGCCTTTAATCACATTCTTTACCATGTGCAATCATAAAATAGTCTAATATCTTCATTTTTTCCACAGACGTAGCTATTACCCCGAAAACTAAAACTTTTGAAATAGGAAAAGAGCCTTTAATCACATTCTTTACCATGTGCAATCATAAAATAGTCTAATATCTTCATTTTTTCCACAGACGTAGCTATTACCCTCGAAAACTAAAACTTTTGAAATAGGAAAAGAGCCTTTAATCACATTCTTTACCATTTGCAATCATAAATAGTCTAATATCTTCATTTTTTCCACGGACGTAGCTATTACCCCGAAAACTATAACTTTTGAAACAGGAAAAGAGCCTTTGATCACATTCTTTACCATGTGCAATCATGAAATAGTCTAATATCTTCATTTTTTCCACAGACATAGCTATTACCCTCGAAATTAAAACTTTTGAAATAGGAAAAGAGCCTTTAATCACATTCTTTACCATGTGCAATCATAAAATAGTCTAATATCTTGATTTTTCCACAGACGTAGCTATTACCCCAGAAAACTAAAACTTTTGAAATAGGAAAGAGCCTTTAATCACATTCTTTACCATGTGCAATCATGAAATAGTCTAATATTTCATTTTTTCCACAGACATAGCTATTACCCTCGAAAACTAACTTTTGAAATAGGAAAAGAGCCTTTAATCACATTCTTTACCATTTGCAATCATAAAATAGTTTAATATCTTCATTTTTTCCACAGACATAGCTATTACCCCCGAAAACTAAAACTTTTGAAATAGTAAAAGAGACTTTAATCACATTCTTTACCATGTGCAATCATAAAATAGTCTAATATCTTCATTTTTTCCACGGACGTAGCTATTACCCCCGAAAGCTAAAACTTTTGAAATAGAAAAAGAGCCTTTAATCACATTCTTTACCATGTGCAATCATAAAATAGTCTAATATCTTCATTTTTTCCATATACGTAGCTATTACCCCCGAAAACTAAAACTTTTGAAATAGGAAAAGAGCCTTTGATCACATTCTTTACCATGAGCAATCATGAATTAGTCTAATATCTTCATTTCTTCCACAGACATAGCTATTACCGTCGAAAACTAAAACTTTTGAAATAGGAAAAGAGCCTTTAATCACATTCTTTACCATTTGCAATCATAAATAGTCTAATATCTTCATTTTTTTCTACGGACGTAGCTATTACCCTCGAAAACTAAAACTTTTGAAATAGGAAAAGAGCCTTTAATCACATTCTTTACCATGTGCAATCATAAAATAGTCTAATATCTTCATTTTTTCCACAGACGTAGCTATTACCCTCGAAAACTAAAACTTTTGAAATAGGAAAAGAGCCTTTAATCACATTCTTTACCATTTGCAATCATAAATAGTCTAATATCTTCATTATTTTCCACGGACGTAGCTATTACCCCGAAAACTATAACTTTTGAAACAGGAAAAGAGCCTTTGATCACATTCTTTACTATGTGCAATCATGAAATAGTCTAATATCTTCATTTTTCCACAGACATAGCTATTACCCCGAAAACTAAAACTTTTGAAATAGGAAAAGAGCCTTTAATCACATTCTTTACCATGTGCAATCATAAAATAGTCTAATATCTTGATTTTTCCACAGACGTAGCTATTACCCCCGAAAACTAAAACTTTTGAAATAGGAACAGAGCCTTTGATCACATTCTTTACCATGTGCAATCATGAAATAGTCTAATATTTTCATTTTTTCCATAGACATAGCTATTACCCTCGAAAACTAACTTTTGAAATAGGAAAAGAGCCTTTAATCACATTCTTTACCATTTGCAATCATAAAATAGTTTAATATCTTCATTTTTTCCACAGACATAGCTATTACCCCCGAAAACTAAAACTTTTGAAATAGTAAAAGAGACTTTAATCACATTCTTTACCATGTGCAATCATAAAATAGTCTAATATCTTCATTTTTCCACGGACGTAGCTATTACCCCCGAAAGCTAAAACTTTTGAAATAGAAAAAGAGCCTTTAATCACATTCTTTACCATGTGCAATCATAAAATAGTCTAATATCTTCATTTTTTCCACAGACGTAGCTATTACCCCCGAAAAAAAACTTTTGAAATAGGAAAAGAGCCTTTGATCACATTCTTTACCATGAGCAATCATGAATTAGTCTAATATCTTCATTTCTTCCACAGACATAGCTATTACCGTCGAAAACTAAAACTTTTGAAATAGGAAAAGAGCCTTTAATCACATTCTTTACCATTTGCAATCATAAAGTAGTCTAATATCTTCATTTTTTTCTACGGACGTAGCTATTACCCTCGAAAACTAAAACTTTTGAAATAGGAAAAGAGCCTTTAATCACATTCTTTACCATGTGCAATCATAAAATAGTCTAATATCTTCATTTTTTCCACAGACGTAGCTATTACCCCCGAAAACTAAAACTTTTGAAATAGAAAAGAGCCTTTAATCACATTCTTTACCATGTGCAATCATAAAATAGTCTAATATCTTCATTTTTTCCACAGACGTAGCTATTACCCCGAAAACTAAAACTTTTGAAATAGGAAAAGAGCCTTTGATCACATTCTTTACCATGTGCAATCATGAAATAGTCTAATATCTTCATTTTTCCACAGACATAGCTATTACCTCGAAAACTAAAACTTTTGAAATAGGAAAAGAGCCTTTAATCACATTCTTTACCATGTGCAATCATAAAATAGTCTAATATGTTCATTTTTTTCCACAGACGTAGCTATTACCCCTCGAAAACTAAAACTTTTGAAATATAAAAGAGCCTTTAATCACATTCTTTACCATTTGCAATCATAAATAGTCTAATATCTTCATTTTTTCCACGGACGTAGCTATTACCCCGAAAACTATAACTTTTGAAATAGGAAAAGAGCCTTTAATCACATTCTTTACCATGTGCAATCATAAAATAGTCTAATATCTTCATTTTTTCCACAGACATAGCTATTACCCCCGAAAACTAAAACTTTTGAAATAGAAAAGAGCCTTTAATCACATTCTTTACCATGTGCAATCATAAAATAGTCTAATATCTTCATTTTTCCACAGACGTAGCTATTACCCCCGAAAACTAAAACTTTTGAAATAGGAAAAGAGCCTTTAATCACATTCTTTACCATGTGCAATCATGAAATAGTCTAATATCTTCATTTTTTCCATAGACGTAGCTATTACCCTCGAAAACTAACTTTTGAAATAGGAAAAGAGCCTTTAATCACATTCTTTACCATTTGCAATCATAAAATAGTCTAATATCTTCATTTTTTCCACAGACATAGCTATTACCCCCGAAAACTAAAACTTTTGAAATAGGAAAAGAGCCTTTAATCACATTCTTTACCATGTGCAATCATAAAATAGTCTAATATCTTCATTTTTCTCCACGGACGTAGCTATTACCCCCGAAAACTAAAACTTTTGAAATAGGAAAAGAGCCTTTAATCACATTCTTTACCATGTGCAATCATAAAATAGTCTAATATCTTCATTTTTTCCACAGACGTAGCTATTACCCCCGAAAACTAAAACTTTTGAAATAGGAAAAGAGCCTTTAATCACATTCTTTACCATGAGCAATCATAAAATAGTCTAATTTCTTCATTTTTCCACAGACATAGCTATTACCTCGAAAACTAAAACTTTTGAAATAGGAAAAGAGCCTTTAATCACATTCTTTACCATTGCAATCATAAATAGT